>NC_080426.1:52007030-52313898 GCF_029873635.1 Malania oleifera
CAAAGCAAGCATCTATAACCCACTAGCCTATATAAAGATATTATACTATTATCATACACACACACACATACATTTACATATTACTTTATCATATATATATATGTATACTTATATATCTATCATACCATTTATTTAATTACTTTAATTTAATAATGCTTAATTAATTATTTGATTAATAATTAATATTTTTTTTGGGTCTTTACAAGGGGTCTGAGACATATTTTTTCGGCATGGAAACATGAAATACGTCATGTATCTTGAATAGAGCTGGTGGTAAAGCTAGCCTATAGGCAATTGAACTTACTCTCTCAGGTATCTCGAATGGACCAATAAACCTAGGGCTTAGCTTACCCTTCTTCCCAAACCTCATAACTTTTCTCAACGTTGCTACTTTCAAAAACACCTGATCTCCCACATCCAACTCCAACTTTCGGAGGCGAGTATCTACGTAGCTTTTCTGCTGACTCTAAGCTACACTGATTCTGTCTTTAATAAGTCAGACTTTATCATACACCTACCGTACCAAATTTGGTCCCAGAACATGCCTCTCACCCATTTCAACCACGTATAGTGGAGAATGACACCTTCTACCATATAGCGCCTCGTTAGGTGTCATGCCGATGCTGACCTGATAGTTGTTATTATATGCGAACTCAACCAGCGGCATAAACTGGGTCTTAAAATCTAGCACACATGCTCATAGTATATCCTTAAGTATCTGGTTCACCCTTTCCGTCTGCCCATCAATCTGAGGATGAAAAGTTGTGCTGAATGATAATTGAGACCCTAAAGCCTTTTGCAAACTCCTCCAAAAACGTGATGTGAAACGTGGGTCACGGTCTGAAACTATGGATACTGGCACTCCATGGGGTTGAACTATCTTCTGAATGTATATCTTTGCCAGTCTGTTCATAGGGTAGCTAACTTTAATAGGTAGGAAGTGGGCAGCCTTCGTTAGTCGATCTACAATCACCTAAATGGCGTTCTGTCCATGTAGTGCCGACGGTAAACCTGTGATGAAATCCATAGATATATGGTCCCACTTCCATATGGGAATATGGAATGGCTACAACTATTCTACCGGTCTCTGGTACTTAACCTTTACCTGCTGGCACGTCAAACACTGTTCAACAAACTCGACTATCTCCCTCTTCATATCGCTCCACCAGAATGATTCCTAGAGGTCCCGATACATCTTAGTGCTTCCTAGATGTACTATGTGCCTCCTCTAGGATATTCCTTCTAATATCAGCATTCACAGGAACACAAAGTCTGGTACAGAACCTTAGAGCTCCATCGTCAGAAATACTAAACTCCTCCCCCTGTCCATCCTGCACCTTCTCTATCAGCTCTACCAATTCTAGGTTATTTCTTTGAGCAGCTTTAATTCTTTCATATAGTGTAGGCTGTAATACCAAGCTAGCTATGAATGCCTGGTGGTCACCCTCTATCAGCTCCACGGCAAGCCTCTCCAAATCTAGCTGGATTGGATGCTGAACCTCCACTGCTGACAATGTTGCACCTACTGATTTTCGGCTCAGTGCATTAGCCACCACGTTTGCTTTCCCTAAGTGGTAGCTAATAGTGCAATCATAATATTTAATGTGCTCCAACCATCTTCTTTGCCTCATATTCAGTTCTTTCTAGGTGAAAAAATACTTCAAACTTTTATGGTCAATGAAGATCTCACATCTTCCCCCATAAAGATAGTGCCTCCAAATATTTAGAGCATACACCACTACAGCTAACTCTAAATCATGTACCAGATAGTTCTTTTCATATTCTTTAAGCTACTGAGAGGCGTAAGCTATAACTCTCCCATGCTGCATCAACACACATTCGAGTCCCTTTAGAGATGTATCACTGTATATAAAAAATTCATCCTCTCCTGATAGAATGGATAACACCGGTGCACTGAAAAGCCGCTATTTCAATTCTTGGAAGCTTTGTTCGTACTCGTCAGTCCATTCAAACTTTACATTTTTCCATGTGAGTAGTGTCAGAGGACCTAATAACTTGGAAAAGCCATCCATAAAATGCCGATAGTATCCTGCCATACCTAAGAAACTTCTAACCTCCTAAACATTTCCCGGTCTCTCCCAATTCATCACTGCTTTTATTTTACTCGGATCTACCGATATGCCATCCCCGAAGGTCACATGCCCGAGGAAGGTGACATGCCTCAACCAAAATTCACATTTCTTGAATTTAGCAAATAATTTCTTTTCCCTCAATACCTGCAAAACCAACCTTCGATGATCGTGCTCCTCAAAACTCCTCGAGTAGACCAATATATCATCAATAAATATCACAACAAACTGGTCTACGTACTAATGGAACACACGATTCATTTGATCAATAAACACTGCCGGTTTATTAGTCAATCCGAATGGCATTACCAAGAACTTGTGATGCCTATATCTAGTTCAAAAAGCTATTTTTGAAATGTCCTCTGATCTAACTTTCACCCGGTGGTACCTTGACCGAAGGTTACTCTTATAATAGACCTAGGTCCCCTAAAGCTGATCTAATAAATCGCCAATTTTGGGAAAAGGATATTTATTCTTGACTGTCACTTTATTTATTTCTCTATAATCTATGCACATCCTCATAGTCATGTCTTTCTTCTTTACAAATAGTACTGGTGCTCCCCAGGGCGATACTCTAGGCCTGATAAACCCCTTGTCCAATATATCTTGCAACTGGTCTTTCAATTCTTTTAATTCAGCTAGCGCCATTTGGTAGGGTGCTTTGGATATTGGCACCATACCTAGGAGTAAATCTATAGCAAATTCAATCTCCTAATCGGGTGATAAGTCAGGTAATTCCTCTGAAAAAACATATGAAAATTCTCTGACCACGGGAATATCAGTAAGCTTTAATTCTCCCTCTAGTGCCTCCTTTACAAATGCTACATATCTCTGACAACCACCTTGAAGCAGCTTCTTCACCTGAATAGCCGACATCAACTGTGGTAGAGCGCGCGCACGTGATCCCATGAATCTGAATTCCTGCTCACCTGGTGTAATGACCCGAATAATAATGGTATTTAAATAATAGAGAGGAAGGGAAATGGAAGTAGAAACAGAAGGAGGTAGCAGACTTTGTCGACGACATTGCACTTTGGGAGTAATAACCGAGGAATTTAGATCAAGGACTTGTCGACGAATACAGGAGATTCGTCGATGAGGATAATATAAGGTCTCGTCAACGAGGGTGAACTTCATCGATGAGAAAATACCAAGAGGGGTTTTTGGGCAACTCTGAATTTCATTGACGAAGGGGAGAGTTCGTCGACGATGAGCCTTCTTGACCTCGTCGACGAGGTGATGTGGCTCGTTGACGAAGGCCATTGTATAAACAGCCTGAACTTCATTTTTAAGCATAATTTTCGGCGCGGAACCCTCTCTCTCTCCTCCCTTCGGTTCTCCACCCTTCTCTCTTCGATTTTGGGCTAGATTTCCGTCGATTTGAGGATCTGAAGCCACCACAACGCTCCTGGAGAAGTTCTTTGCATATTTTCCGGAGCAGATCGTCACTGGTATTCTGTTGAAATTTATCCCTGAGTTGAGGTAAGACCTTTTATTCAAAATTTGATCTTTCCACAGTTGAAGGAAATGATATACTCAAATAAATACTGAAGTTTAGTTCTAGTAATTATTATTTTTAGGGTATTGCTTAGGGTTTCCTACGGGTGTAAGACTAGTATTATAGAAGGGCTTTTTAGTGGTTAGGTAAGGGGATAAATTAAAACAGTTATTTTCCATTGAAATTACTATTATTTAATAGTAGAGTAATTTTCAGAAAGCATGTGATTATATATGAGTATAATTGAGAAAATGTAAGTTTGGGAAAATACCGCAATTGTACAGGAAATGTGATTTCAAAATGGAATATATGATTTCATTCAATTCGTGTGGTGTGAATATTATATATATATATATATATATATATATATATATATATATATATATATACACATACATACATTATACCATGTCAAGTTAAATTTACAAAATAAGCATGTTTACAAATATTTTCGGGAATAACATGATAAACAAAGTAAATTATGATTTCAGAATAAATGATATGTTCGGTGCAAAGCTGTATTTATTCATGTTTTCGGTGCGAGGCCGTGATTATTATGTTAATGTAAGATTCAGAAAATGCTATTATTTGATTTACGATAAACAATATATGTTTATGTACTATATGTTATCAGAACCTAGATGTTAGTTTAGTTTAGTTTCGGGAGCACGGTACCATAGCTTATAGATCAGATATCTATGATCAGATTGGTGCTAACCACCCCACGAGGGGGTAGGAGATGGATAGTGGATGTGACTTTCAATGTAGAGTGTATACATCCATCTGGCAGTCCGAACCAGGGTGTGGCGGGCCCATCGTACTTACAGACATTTTTTATTCAGTAGTGGTCGGCCAGCCATTGTCAGGTCCCGCCTTCGGGCTGCACAACTCGTCATGGGAGGTAATACATGACATCAGCTAGCTATTCATCCTGGGTAGTTTTCAGTATTATAGATTATATCAGATAATACATGATTAGTATGATTTCTTGGAAGTATGAAATTATATGTTTATCTAACCATATTACGATTTATGTTTTATGCTATGTGAAATGTACGATATATATATTACAGCATAAATATTCATGTTGTCACACAGCTGATTTTAACTTATCTACCCTTATTGAGAGGTTTCTCACCCCAAGTTTAAATTATTTCAGGAAATCCAGAGAGACCGGCGGGTCAGTACCGCTGCTGAGTGAGTTGAGCTTCCCTGCTAGAAGGGTAAGTTCTAATCTAGGATCAGAAGATTTTTGTTGTAAGATCTTAGGTTTATTTTGATATTTTGGAGATTGTATGTATAAACACAGTATCTTTGGGGAATATAGTATACTCTGGTAATATATAATTATTGGTTGATGAATGTGATTCACATTTACTACTGTCTAGGTTCCGTTGTGTATGACAGATGTCCCCGCTACCCACTAGTTCGGGTTGACTATTTTATTTATTATTTTTTATTATATATTAAGATAAGCAAGTCGTTACACCCAAGGGTCTAAAGATCACTTCTTTCTAATAAGAGTCAATGTTGGCGTAATTAGCTGCCAACCAGTCCATACCCAATATCACATCAAACCTCTATAGGTATAATACTATGAGATCAGTTGGTAATACTTTATCCTGAATGCCCACTAGAAAGTTTTTAAGTATCCTCCTATACCTCACTACTGATCCAGTCAGCGTGTCTATTGAAAATTCAACATTTAACAGATCTGCCTCAACCCCAACTAATTTAGCATATCCTAATGAGACGAAAGAATGGGTGGCACCCGTGTCAAATAAAACAACAAATTTATATGGTAAAGTAGTAAGAATACCTGTAACAACGTCTCTAGTAGCCTCGGCGTCTCTCGTCCTCAATGCATAAACCCTCGTCAGGGCATCATTCCTCTACTGGCCAACACCCCTGGGTGCCTGATTATGTCTTTGGATTTGTCTAGTGGCTGGTGCTCTATTTGGTGGCCAATGACACTCCCGTTCTATGTGTCCAGGTCTACCATAACTGTAACAAACATTACTCCCCAACTGGCATGCTCCCCTATGTCTCCTACCGAAAATAGGGCAAATAGGGTATGCCTGCTCACCTTGGTACCCATAACCTCCTCTCTCCTATATCTGAACTCTACCATGTCTGTCTCCTCTCCAAGGGCCTCAACTAGACCCTATCTAGAAACTCGGAGGCGTAGGCCTCTTTCTCTAACTCAGGGTTCCTATATCCCTCGGGTTACTCTCCTCTGCTACTATGGCCCTATCCACTAACTCAGAAAACTCCTACACTTTTAAGATTGCCACCTGCCTGTAAATATCCTACCTCAAACCCCTCTCGAACATCCTCGCCTTTTTCACCTCATCTGGGACGATGTAGAGAGAAAAGCGTGACAGCTCAACAAACTTTGCCGTGTATTACTAAATTGTGAGATTAATCTGGGTCAATTTCAAAGATTTTGCTACCTTAGCTTCTCTGGCGATGGCAGGAAAGTAACGATCAAAGAAAACTTCTTTAAATCTGCACCAGGTCACAACTACTAGTGCCCGTCTCTGCTCCTCCAATAATCTAGTAGCCATCCACCATCTCTCGGCCTCACCTGTTAATTTATAGATAGCATAAAGAACTCTCTATTCATATGTACAGTGGAGTAGTGTCAATATTTTCTCTATCTCTTGCATCCAGTTTTCAGCCATGGTAAGATTGGCTCCCCCTGAGAATGTCGAAGGATTTATCTTCGTGAACTTTTCTATCATACACCCCTGAACTAAAGATGGGCCTCCCTGCTTCCTGAAGCTCTATGCAACTCAACCATAACCTGCTGAGCCACACTACGTAGGACTGCATCTGAATCACCACCACCCTCACTAGAGGGGCCTACTCCATCATTACCACTGGCGTGGCCATTGCTACCCGTAGGGTCCATCCTGAAAAAAGACATAAACATAGTCTGAGGAATATGTTTGTATAACGTAACTAACATATTCATCTACTTGAAATCTCATATCACTAATTAATTTATCGTTCTTACTCTCAATTTAAGGTTCAGTCCAGCAATTAAGAAATACAACTAAACAATAGTTTAGTATGACTTTCCTGAAATCGTCACCCCAGGAAAAATACAGAAACTACTATGGAAATCCTGCTTCCCGATCACGGAACAAAATCCTAAATACTCATCTTAATTTCCCCAACATTTACTCACTAAATCCCTGATCCATTCCTCTACTCTGGTATTGTTTCTACTGCACACTATAGTCTAGAGAACCTAACAACTTAGGCTTTGATACCAAATTGTAAAGACCCAAAATTTTATACCATTTTTTTGTAAACTATATAACATATTCTATTATCATGTACCTGTGGTCATATCATCACGGACCCATTAGTGAGGGGCATGGTAACCTGTGCATAACATGTAACACCTATGCAGCATAAAACATACATATCCAACTCTGTTCCAAAAACACAATACCAGAGTACATTCAACCCACCTGTACATATATATACACATATACATAACATTTCCCAAAAATCCCAAAATGTTGCGGGCTGTACTATCCAGCCTATGACTCACCCTAAAAACTATGCCGACTCAGCCGCCTCCTCTATCTCTGAACCAACCCTACACACCTCTTTGGGTTACCTGAAATGTTCATAATGTTGGGGTGAGACACCTCTCATTAAGTAGAAACATGTTATTACCAGTGTGTGGCATATGAGTTTATTTACAATATATCCTTTAATTAAGACTGTAAACCATATATCATGTAAAAACATTTGTATAATAACTCATGCTTATGTCATTTAAAATATGAAAATTTTTGAGTTATCTATTCAAACATACTTCTAACTGTGCTAGGTGATCTCTACTTTCTATGTGTACTATATATATACATAACTCTGAAAACTTCCTTGGATGACTGTATGTCATGCACTTACCCCCCTCATGACTGGGTTGTGCAACCTGTAGGCGGGGCTAAACACTAGATGGCCCTCCAATGCTAGCCAAACAGTATGCATATATCTAGATATGCCTATAGCACGAAAGGCCCCGCTCCACTTGGTCCGGACGCCAATGAGCCCTCTACTCTACCTCTGGGCACAATCGACAATACCATACTCTATCTGAGATGTATGGTTGCACTGTTTATACTATATAGCTACGATACCGTGCTCTACAAACTGCTATGTTCCATTAGGGTCTGATACTATATAATACTATTTCTATATAAATCTAGTTATTTTACCATGATTCTATATTAACAGTATAACCATGATCTTGTATTTCTCTGTATTAACCATGACGCTATAAAAACTGTATCACTGTATAATCTCTATTTCTGTATGTCATGGCTCTATGCTCTGTATATCAATGTTCTATATATCATGATTCTATAAAACATGTTCTGTATCTAGAGAGAGAAACGGAAGGGGATGAAATTCCTCGCTGAAAACATGATTTTTGCATTTTTATAGGTGGCTGGACACATGGCCTTGTCGACGAACAGAAGAATAGAGTTCTATGACGAAGGTGAAGAGTTCATCAACGAACCAATGGGTCTTAATTATCTCCTCTCGATTTCTCTTCATCGACAAAGCTTGAAACTCATCCACGAACCGAACATAGGAGTTCGTCGACAGAGCCAGGGCGTTCGTAGATGAACCCTACTTTTACCTCCTTTAAATTTTTCTTTCTCTTCATTATTTAATTATTATTATTATTTCACGGGTCTCTACATTATCAATTAAAGTATAACATGTGTTTATAGGATTTTAGCGTATAATTTACTGAATATTATAGAATATAAATTTAGAGTATGAAATTTGGATTTTACATCTGAATGTTTGTAAAAATTGATAAATTTGGGTTATGGGAAAGTTTTACAAATGATATATTATATTTATGTAGCAGGAAAATACAATTTTCCAATACAGATTATAGTGTAAGAATTTCATTTAAAATTGCATGGCATGAGAAATATCAGATATATTATAAAGATTTAATACATAGTTCTATATAGCTTTTACAAAACCATGATTTTATACAGCTTTCACATAACCATGATATATAGCTTTTATAGAACCATGATATACAACTTTTTACAGAACCATGATTTTATACAGCTTTCACAGAACTAAGATATACAGTCATTACAAAACCATGATATACAATTATTACGGAACCATGATATACAGATGTAACAGAGCTATGATTTACAGTTTATACAGAATCATGGTATTACAGTTTATACAAAATCATGGTATTATAGTTTATTACAAAATCATGGTAAAACAATAATATACTGAAATAGTATTATATAGTATCAGATCCTTATTGGACCAGCACAGATTACAAAGCATGGTACCATAGCTAACATAGTATAGAGTGCAACCACACATCTTAGATAAAGTGTCGAATAGTAGATTGTGTCCATATAAGAGATGAGGAGCTCCCTGGCGAGACCAGGTTGAGGGGGCCAATTGTACTCAGAAGTTTATAGTTTGACTTAGCCTGTTAGGCTAGCCAGTGTTAAGTCCCACCCACAAATCGCACAACCCGAGCATGTGAGGTTAATTCATGCATACAGTTATCCATATAGGGAAGCTTTCACAATTATATAGATATATGTATATAGTTTTAAAGAGAACATGAACTACCTATTATAGTTATAAGTATGTTCAAATAGAAGGTTTATTTTAAAAAGACATAGGTGTGAGTTATGATATGTTGTATATTGAAATTTTACCTGGCATAGTTGAGTTAATAATTATGTTATTCATGTAAAACTCATTTGTCACACACTGGTTGTAATATATTCCATCTTACTTAGAGGTGTTTCACCCCAGCATTCCAAATATTTCAAGTGATCTAGATAGGCGTGCGGAGCGAGCTCTGAGATAGAGGGGTTTTAGTACTGCCCTAGCTACAGGGTAAGTTTTTGAAGTGGGACTTGTATTTTGGGGTATACCCCTAGGGCCTTGTGTTCTACTCAGATATGTGTATGTATATGTTGGGGAAATACTGAAACTCTGATATTGTAAATAAGGTATTAGTAGTTTTATGTTTTCCACTACTTAGGTGGTATATTTTGTGAACAGGTATACTTGGTACCACTTGAGGTCTGAGATGTGATAGTGGATATTATAATAGGTATCAGAGTAATGTTATTTCATTACAGGATATATTATATATAATAAAAAACAAAAATGGTAGTGATTTTTAGGTCTTTGCAAGTTTGGTATTAGAGCGTAGGTTGTTAGGTTTTGTAGACTTTAGTGCACAACGGAAAACAATACCAGAGTATAGGAATGGATTTTAACGAGGATAGGTAGAGGATGGATTGGGATTTTGGTAAAGTCAATGTGAGAATATGAGAATTTACGGTTTTGTCTTGTAGTTTGGAGACAGGAACTTTGGTGTGGTTTTTGCATTTTTCCTAAGGTGACGATTCAAGGAAAATCATGGTAACTATTGTCGGATTCTATCTCTGAATGGTAGGACTGAACCTTAGATTAGTAGATAGGTAGTATCAGGATATCTTAGTTAGATTTATGTAATAGTTGTGTTATGTAGTTAGGATTCTCAGATGATTCTCATGTCATTGCAGGATGGACCCTGGAAACAACAATGCATGCGTTGGTGGTAGTAGTGGTGTAGCGCCTTCCAGTATGGGCGACCATGACTCGGACCAGGTGCTGCGCAGTGTAGCACATCAAGTTATGGCAAAAATTTCCTAAAATAGCAGAGAACAGGGCTTCCTACTAGCTAATCAGGGTTGTACGATCCAGCAGTTCACCGACCTAAATCCTCTAACATTTTTAGGAGGATGCAACCCTATAGTTGTTGAAAACTGGATGCAGGAAATTGAGAAAAAACCTGACGATATTGCATTGTATTGATGAACAGAGGGTCCTCTTTGCTACAGTTGACGGGTGAGGCTGAGAGGTGGTGGATTGTAACGCCTCAAACCCTTAAACCCGGGTCCGGTGCATTATACCTAACAAAATCCTGATAATCCATAAATAAACATATACGTAGCGGAAAACATAAACATAGTCTCCATAAACATAATACCATAATACCAGAGTTTACTAATTCCTATCTACAATCCACACTATCCATTCTTCACCTGCATTTCCATATATTCACGCATCTCCAAAACATTTCAGTATTCACAATCATTCCTTCCTCAACAGACTTAAAACATAACAACATAAAACATAAAGCAAAAAATTAAACTTTATACAACCCCGTAGTTTAACAAAAATATATCCTTTCTCTTTACAATTCTCAAAAGACTATAAACCCTCGAGCTTTCTAGGCTCGACCTCGAGGATGTCCGAAAAAATAAATAATCATATTCAGATAAAACACATCTCAGTAAGGGAAGAAACAATATATTAAAAACAGCGTGTGGCTAACATGAGGTTTATAAATATCAATTTTAATTACATTTGCAAAAAATTACCATAAACACTGAAATCATTCTCTGAGCCTAACCAAACACATATAAAAGATTTAATCCATAAGATTACCTAAGGATAGGGGTGATTACCCGTTCATACAAGTAGCACCCCTCTGTTATGATATTTTTGGCAACTAGAAGGTCACAACTAAAGCATACCAACGCACTCACCTTACTCAGTAAGCCCTCAAGTATTAGATTGATCTCGCACTCACACAGTTCAACAAAAGTTTACTAGTGAAGGTCCCAAGGAAAAGGCAATCTACCTGCCCATACAAGTAGGTTCCTTCTTCCCTAGTATGTTATGCAGCTACTGCCACATCTAAAGTTAGTGCACTCACCTTTCTCAGCAAGCCCTCGGGCGAAGAGTATGCCTCACCCAATCATAACATGTTCTAACAGCGTAAATACTTCTAATAACATAGTACATTATTCTTTCTACCATTATTCAACCATTCACATCTATTCATGTTCATAGCTTAAACATAACATTACATTTCACTTTAAGTGACTCTTTCCATTCATATCGTTCACATTTCACGTTTCATTCCATTATCATTTCATTGTCATTACATTGCATTTTCCTTTCTTTCATTTATGCTATAGCTAGTCTTTAGCCATCATTAGTTAATCTACAGTTCCTTTTAACTGTCATTAGTTAGTCTACATAGAAATGTGTTAGAATCTGCTAACATGGCTTTTTTCAGCTGGCTTACATTTACATGGTTGCATTAACATATACAAGCAGCATAGTCCATAACATATTTTATTCTAAATGCTTTACTTACTTAGCCTGCATCTCATACATTTAACATATATTTGTACAGAACTTACATTTACTCATGCCACACAATTTAACAGTAAAATTCATACATATTCCTGTAAAATAGGCCAATCAACTTTTAATTTTCATATACTGAAAATATATCTTTCATTTCTTACATAATTATCCTAAAAATATTATTCACTTTCATTGGTTCATTTTCACATATACATAGCTATATAAGTAATCCTAGGCTCAGAAAACATAGTTTTCATGACTGACATTTTATACCCAAGTGGAAACTCCTATACATATATATAACATGGTCCATTTTATTTAATACATAAAAACCTAATTTAATATATAATTTTCCCTTACCTAAATCCTGAACTACGCCTGTAGGATCCCCAAACCGATACCCACGGCGTTCACTTAGACCCTGAATCCAAAAATCTTAGTTTAATTAAATAAACCCCAACTGACTTAAATCTTAAGAAAAAGACTTATTTAATTCTCCCTAAGCTCCAAATAACAATATTCATTAAGAAATTCCTAAAATAACTCACTTACCATGATTTTGGGATTTTTACCAAACCTCTTAAACCAACGATCAGCTCCTACAGCCTTGCCGAGAACGATCCTACGAACCTCGTGGTGGTTTCGGATCGTCAAATCTAGCTCAAAATCAAAGAGAGGAGGCTGGTGGAACCCTTTTCTAGAGAGAGAGAAAGAATAATCCCGAATTTCCTCGTTGAGAATGAGAGAAATTCAATTTATAGGTAGGGCTTCGTCGACAAGACGCATGGGTTCATCGACAAGACACGCGGGTTCGACGACGAGTCACTATAGATACTTTATCGACGAGAAGATACTTTTGTCAATGAATTTCAGAGTTTAATATTTATTCTCTTGGGATTCCTTCATCGACGATGGACTGAAGTTCGTTGACGATCTCTATAAGGACACTCGTCGACGAAGATAGGACATTCGTCGACGAGGTCTGCTATTCCTTCTAAAATCTTTCTTTCCTTTTTTCCTTATTATCCGTGAATCCATTTCATTTATTATACTTCCTAATTATTTTAATAATTTCAATTCTCTGGGTCATTACATGGACAACCATGAAATTGTTAGAGGAATAGAGACCCGTACCAGTAGTCATGACTTGGAGCCAATTTAAGGAGGTGTTCTTCAACTGATATTTCCCTACCACTATTAGAGAAGCTAAGGTAGAAGAATTCTTGAATTTGATGCAGGGGCATCTGACGGTCCAACAATACACGGAGAAGTTTATTGAGCTATTGCACTTTGCCCCATATATTGTCCCAGACGAGGCTAAGAAGGCAAGGCAGTTCGAGAGGGGCTTAAGACAAGAAATCTATGAACATGTGGCCATTTTAAAAGTCCAAGATTTCTTAGAGTTGGTTGACAAGGCTGTTGTAGCAGAGGTGAGTAGGCAGAGGGGTACTGGGATATAGAGCCAGAGAAAGAGGCCCACGCCTCCTAGGTTTTAGGCGAGTACTAGCCGGGGCCCATGGAGGGGAGACTAGTATGGCGGAGGTCAGAGGCAAGTGACGGGAAACCATGGGTATCAAGGCGAGTAGATGTGTCCTATCTGACCTAGATGTAACAAAAGGCAAATGGAAGAATGCCATGTGGGAAGAAATATCTGCTATCGGTGTGGGAGACCGGGACACATTGCTTGGGCATGTTATGGGCTATTGATCAACGCACCAGCTCCTAGACCATTCCAGGGAAATAATCAGGTGCCTTGAGGAGGCCAAAAGAGGAACACAGCCTCGGCCAGAGTCTATGCGATGACATGGGGAGATGCTGAGGTTGCGAGCGATGTCGTGACAGGTACTATTACTGTTTTATCATATAAAGTTGTTGTTTTATTTGACTCAAGGGCTACATATTCTTTCGTTTCTATGGTCTATGTCAAACTATGTGGGATGGAAACCCAGCTATTAGACACTGAGTTGTAAGTGGCAACACCGATAGGGTCAGTAGTGAGGTGTCAAAAGGTGCTTAGAGATTATCCAGTGGGCATTCAGGGAAGAGTATTACCTGTTGATCTTGTCATATTAGATATGTAAGGATTTGATATGATTTTGGATATGGACTGGCTAGTAGCTAACTATGCCAGTATTGATTGTCATTAGAAAGATGTGGTATTTAGGCCTCCTAGAGAGCAGGAATTCAGATTCGTGGGATTTTCTGTGCATGCCCCACCACAGTTGGTGTCAGCTATTCAAGTAAGGAGACTACTCCATGATGTTTGCCAGGGGTACATAGTGTATATAAAGGAAGTGCAAGAGGGAGAATTGAAACTTGTTGATATTCTAGTCGTCAAGGAATTTTTAGATCTTTTTCCAAAAGAGTTACCTGGTTTACCACCAGATCGTGAAATTGAGTTTGTTGTTGTTCTACTCCCAGGATCAGCACCGATTTCTAAAGCACCCTACATAATGGTTCCAACTGAATTGAAAGAACTGAAAGACCAGTTGCAAGAATTATTAGACAAAGGGTTTATCAGGCCTAGTGTGTAGAGTGCCAGTTTTATTTGTAAAGAAGAAAGACGGGATGATGAGGATGTGTATAGACTACAGAGAGATAAATAAAGTGACAATAAAGAACAAGTATCATCTTCCCCGTATTGATGATTTATTTGATCAGCTCCAGGGAACCCGGATCTACTCTAAGATTGATCTTTGGTCAGGATACCATCAAGTAAAAATTAAAGTAACGATGTTCCAAAGATAGCTTTCTGAACCAAGTATGGCCACTATGAGTTTTTGGTTATGCCCTTTGGATTAATCAATGCACCAATAGTGTTTATGGACCTAATGAATAGGGTATTCCACCAGTTTTTGGACTAGTTCGTTGTTGTTTTTATTGATGATATTCTGGTCTACTCAAAGAGTTTTGAGGAGCACGGAGATCATCTAAGGATGGTCCTACAGGTGTTGAAAGAAAAGAAGTTGTATGCTAAGTTTAAGAAATTTGAATTCTGGCTGAAGGAAGTTACGTTCAAGAATGGTATTTTGGTAGATCCGAGCAAGATAGAAGCAGTGGTGAATTGGACAAGGCCGAGAAATGTTTAGGAGATCCAAAATTTCTTGGGTCTAGTGGGATACTACCGGCTATTTGTAGAGTATTTTTTCAGGTTATTAGGTCCTCTAACACGGCCCACGAGGAAAAGTGTGAATGAGTGGACCGACAAATGTGAGCAGAGTTTTCAGGAGTTGAAGAAGCTACTCGTCACCGCACCAGTTTTGACCATTCCATCAGGGGATGGAGATTATGTGATCTATAGTGACGCGTCTCTGAACGGATTTGGGTGTGTATTGATGCAAAAAGGAAATATTGTGGCATACGCATCTCGGCAACTCAAGGAATATGAAGAGAACTACCCGACACGTGATTTAGAGTTGGCTACAGTGGTGTACGCCTTAAAGATCTGGAAGCATTATCTGTATGGTGGGAAATGCGAGATCTTTACAAATCATAAGAGATTGAAATATTTCTTCACACAGAAAGAGTTGAATATCAGGCATAGGATATGGTTGGAGTTAATTAAATATTACGATTGTACCATCAGTTACCACCCAAGGAAAGCAAATGTGGTAGCTGATGCCTTGAGTCAGAAATCAGGGAATGCCTCTACGTCAGTAGTGGTGATGCTGTGACGACCTGCTTAATTTTCACATTTTTTTTAAAATAAAATCAATATCACAAATCCCAGTTCAGCAGATCATAACCCACCTGGACCCGTGGTACCAGGGATAAATCAGAACACGATACAGAAACCTAAGTAGCAGGAAACATATATTCACAATATTGTAAATACAAAACATCCATCATATTACTACAAATACCAAAGTCACTATACCACTGTATTTCATTATATACACATCTCAAACAAAATCTAGGGACATTTCCCCCAAAAATCGAACTCTCTTTGCTAAAACTGACCCTTCAAAAAGGGCAGACAACAGCTCTAGATCAGCGGGACTTTTCCTGCTCTCCTATTTGGGGCTCCTGAAAAGTTTATAAAATTTTGGGGTGAGATACCTCTCAGTAAGGGAAATAAACTAATACCAGTGTGTGGGAACATGAGTATTTCGTGTTCTACATATACCATACATAATATATTTAGTAACTGTTTTGTCAAATCTGGGAAAACATATATATATCAAATCATGGCAGAACATACTGCATTTTCATAAAAAAATCTCATCTCATAATAATAATAACAATAATAATAACATAAAAACATTCCTGGTAGGTTAGCTGACTGTTGTCGTGTATTACCCCACATGACTGGGTTGTGTGGCCCAAAGGCGGGACTTGACAATGGTTGGCCAACCATTACCAAGTCAAAAGTACAGTCTGTAAGTCTGATGGGTCTGCCAGAGTTGGTCCGTACACTAGGGGCGATCACACACTTCTTAAAAACCACATCGACCATCCAATCTCACATCACTCCATACAACGGCGTTAACACAAATATCATGATCACGAAGATCATGGACACATAGCAACGGTACCGTGCAAATGCTAGCCTAAACTAAGCCAACCAGGTTCTGATATCATATAACATATACTGAAACTGTGATACATGGATATTTCATATCATTAATTACAAAATCAATCATATCATTTTACATATATACACGTATGTCATGAAAATCATCGGCCCGTACGACGATATTACACATTTTATCATAACTCGGCTTGTACGTCGGCAAATCATAGCACAGGCCATACGCTAGCAAATCACTTCATAGCGCGGCCCGTACGCTGGCAAATCACATCATAGCACAGCCCGTACACTGGCAAATCACATCATAGCACAGCCCATACGCTGGCAAATCACATTATAGCACAGCCCGTACGCCGGCAAATCACATCATAGTACGGCCTGTACGCCAGCAAATCACATCATAGTACGGCCCGTACGCCGGCAAACATATATAAAAATCCCTATCATAATCCCATTCCAGATAATAGTATTTCACAACATTTTATACTCATGCCACACTGAACAGATTTTCCGCATATTTAACATATCATCATTTTAACCATATTTTCCCCAATAGAAGTCATATATAAATATATTCATTTCCCTGAAATCAAATGATATATATACATACATTTTATTAAAAGAACTAGCTTAGTTTATCCATATCATCATTTTAACCATATTTTCCCAAATATAAGTCATATATAAATATATTCATTTCCCTGAAATCAAATGCTATATATACATACATTTTATTAAAAGAACTAGCTTAGTTTATCCCCTTACCTAGCTACTGAGAAAGCTCCCAAAATATTCTAATCTAACACCAGTAGGATTTTTTGACCAATACCTTGAAAATGAAAACTCCCAGTATTAAACTTTAGTATTTCCATGTGTATATCATTTCCTATAACTATCGCAAGACCAAATTTGGCTTAAAAAGCCTTACCTCAACTTAGGGATGATTTCCAACTTGCTTTCACCAATGATCCGCTCCGGAAAATTTGGAGAGAACTTCTCTATGAGCTTCGTGGTAACTTCAAACTGTCAATCCGACGTAAATTTAGCCCGAAATCGAAGAGAGAGAGAGAGAGAGAAAGAGAACCGAAGGGGGGGAGAGAGAGAGAGAGAGAGAGAGAGAGAGAGAGAGAGAGAGAGAGAGAAGAGAGTTAGCTTCATTAGTAAGTTAAAAATCCGGATTTTGATATTTATAGAACAGGGAATTCGTCGACGAATCCTTTAATAAATTTGTCAACAAAATTCAGTCCTCGTTGATGAAATTCAGTCATCTCAAACCTCTCTCGGTATGTCCTCGGCGACAAATCCCTTGTATTCATCGAAGAATTCTCTTATGATTCCCTCGGTTATTCCTTTTAAAGTGCAATGACCTCCTCCTTCTGTTACTGTTTTCCATTTCCCTTCCTCTTTATTATTTAAATCCTATTATTATTCGGGTCGTTACAGATACAACATCATATCGGAATTGATTTGGAAAGGCTTGGGGTAGAACTGGTAGAGGGAGATCACCAGGCATTTATTGCTAGCCTGGTACTTCAGCTAACTTTGCCAAAGAAAATTAAAACTGCTCAAATGCAAGACGCAAAATTAGTAAAGATCAGAGATAAAGTATAGAGTGGACAGGGAGTTGATTTTACTATTTCAGATGATGACGCTCTAAGGTTTGGTGCCAGACTATGCGTACCTGCAGATCCTAAAATTAAAAGAAGCATCTTGGAAGAGGCACATTGATCCTTGTATATAGTGCACCCAAGAAGCATTAAAATGTATAGGGATCTTCGGGAATCCTTTGGGTGGAGTAATATAAAGAAAAAGATAGCTAAGTATGTAGAGCAATGTTTGACGTGTCAATAGGTAAAAACTGAGCACTAGAGACCGGCGGGAAAATTACAACCACTCCACATTCCTGAGTGAAAGTGGGAACATATTTCTATGGATTTTGTTATAGGATTGCCGCCAGCACTTCATGGTCAGGATGCTACTGGGTAATTGTAGACCGATTAACAAAAACTTTCCACTTTCTTCCTATTAGAGTTGGTTACTCCATGAGTAGGTTAGTAGAGATATATATACAGGAGATGGTGAGATTACATGGAGTGCTGGTGTCCATCATCTTTAACCGAGACCCACAGTTCACATTGCAGTTTTGGAAATGTTTATAAAGAGCCATGGGTAGACAGCTGACATTCAGTACGGCATTTCATCCTCCAACCAATGGACAAAAGGAGAGGACAATTCAAATACTAGAGGATATGTTGTGAGCTTGTGTGTTCGATTTTGGTGGTAGGTGGATGTAGTACATGCCACTAGTTGAATTTGCTTATAATAACAGCTAAGAGGCCACCATTGGGATGACACCTTATGAGACGTTATATGGTGGGAGGTGCTGATCCCCATTATATTGGGATGAAACTTGTGAGAGGCAAATTTTGGGACCGGAGTTGGTTCAACAAACTTCAGAGAAAGTCAAACTCATAAGAGATAGAATCCGAATAGCTCAGAGTCAGTAAAAAAGTTATGTCGATACTCGCCGGCAAAAGTTGGAATTTGGTGCATAAGATCATGTGTTTTTGAAAATTGCACTGATGAAAGGGGTGATAAGGTTTGGAAGGAAGGGTAAGTTGAGCCCTAGGTACATTAGATCATTCGAGATACTTGAAAGAGTGCCTACAGGTTAGCCTTACCACCAGTTCTATCTAGAATTCATGACGTATTTCATGTGTTCATGTTGAGAAAATACGTCCTGGATCCCTCTCACTTCATAGCTATGAGGCACTGGAGCTTGGAAATACCTTGTCATATGAAGAAGTGCCTATTCAGATTCTAGATCAGAAGGAACAGGGGTTACGCACAAAGAGGATTCCACTGGTAAAAGTATTGTGGCGCAACCATGCAGTTGAGGAGGCTTCATGGGGATTAAAGGAATAGATGCGCCAGCGTTATCTACATATGTTCAGTGGATATAAGAAATGAGATATTAAAAATAAAATAAATAACAGTGTATGTATATTTTGACTTGTATAGTATAGTGTAGGATAGTTAGTGTTTTTGGTTTTAGGTTATAAATGATTTTGGGAGAGTTTTATTTTTCTTTGAATGATTGTAATCTCCCAGAACTCTTTTTTATAACCACGGTATTCCTCCGCCATAAGTGAGGGTAATTAATAAAATTACAACGAGTTTTTCTCAGAGTTTGATATATAACATAGATGGCAAATTTCGAGGACGAAATTTCATAAGGAGAGGAGAATGTAGAGACCCAAAAAATATAGCATTGATAATAAATAAGAAAAGGATGGAAAATGGGTTGGTAAGGAGAAAATCGGCGACTGTTTTCTGGAGTGTTAAGAAAATTGTTGACGGTTATATGGTTTTACCGCAGCCGGGTAAATAGGTAGACGATAAAAATTGGGCTGGTTAAAGAGAAAAAATGGTGATGGTTTTCTAGGAGCCTAAGAAAACCATCGACGGTTTCTGCTAGAGACAGAATACTTATAAAGGGTTGCATGTCATTTTCTCTCTCTCTCTCTCTCTCTCTCTCTCTCTCTCTCTCTCTCTCTCTCTCTCTCTCTCTCTTTCTCTCTATCTCTCTTTCTTCATTTTCTCACTCTAAAATCACCCAATTGATGATCAGACTTCGTATCTAGGGCCTAGCGACGATTCTTTTCAATTTGATTAGAGCAGAATTATGTTATGAGAATCCCAGGCACCATCCCAAACTGAAGTAAGGAAGTTATTTATGATGTTGGTTGGTGCTTTAATTAGTTTAATGGGTGTATAGGCTTTGGAATGTGAATATGAACATTATTCTATGGTGAATTGATAAATTGGGATTTTTGGAATACAAGGTTTTGGTGTGAATGTCGCAGGCACGGATCTAGGGTTTCTACAAGTGTTTCCTTAGGAAATGAGGTAAGGGTGATAAATAGTAAATTATTTGATGTTTCCTTGGTTAAATGAAGTATGTGGGTCCGAGAAAAATGTGAATATGATATTATTCTGAGGTCACATGATTTTAGGATATTAGAGTTTCGAACGTCGTGGGCGTAAGTATAGTGTATTTGCAGACCTCTCGATAATCAGGTAAGGGGAATATGTTACGCCATAGTGTATTTGCAGACCTCTCGATAATCAGGTAAGGGAATATATTACGCCAGTTAATTTTCAAAAATATTATCAATTAAAGTATAACATGTGTTTATGGGATTTTAGCGTATGATTTACTGAATATTATATAATATAAATTTAAAGTATGAAATTTGGATTTTACATCTGTTGTATGTTTGTGAAAATTCAAAAATTTGGGTTATAAGAAGTTTTACAAATGATATATTATTTTTATATAGCAGGAAAATAAAGTTTTCCAGTACAGATTATAGTATAAGAATTTCATTTAAAATTGTGTGGCATAAGAAATATCAAATACATTATAGAGATTTAATACAGAGTTTTATACAACTTTTATAGAACCATGATATACAACTTTTACAAAGCCGTGATTTATACAGCTTTCACAGAACCATGATCTACAACTTTTACAGAACCATGATTTTATACAGCTTTCACAGAACCATGATATACAACTTTTACAGAACCATGATATACAACTTTTACAGAACCATGATTTTATACCTCTTTCACAGAACCATGATATACAGTCATTACAGAACCATGATAAACAGTTATTACAAAACCATGATATACAGTTATTACAAAGCTATGATTTACAGTTTATATAGAATCATGGTATTATAGTTTATACAGAATCATGGTATTACAATTTATTACAGAATCACGGTAAAATAGTAATATACTGAAATAGTATCAGATCCCTGATGAACCAACACAGATTACAGAGCAAGGTACTGTAGCTAACATAGTATAGCGTGCAACCAAACATCTCAAATAAAGTGTGGAATAGTCGATTGTGCCTAGAGGAGAGACGAGGAGCTCCTTGGTGAGACCAGGTTGAGGGGACCAATTGTACTCAGAGGTTTATGTTTTCACTTAGCCTGGTAGGCTAGCCAGTGTTAGGTCCCGCCCACGGGCCGCACAACCCGAGCATGCGGGGTTAATTCATGCATACAGTTATCCATCCAAGGAAGCTTTCACAATTATATAGATATATGTATATAGTTTTACAGAGAACATGAACTACCGATTATAGTTATAATTATGTTCAAATAGAAAGTTTATTTTAAAAAGACATAGGTGTGAGTTATGATATGTTGTATATTGAAATGTTACCCGACACAATTGAGTTAACAATTATGTTATTCATGTAAAACTCATTTGCCACACACTAGTTGTAATATATTTCGTCTAACTGAGAGGTGTCTCACCCCAGCATTCCAAACATTTTAGGTGATACAGATAGGTGTGCATAGTGAGCTCCACGATAGAGGAGCTTTAGTACTGCCTTAGCTACAGGGTAAGTTTTTTAAGTGAGAGTTGTATTTTTGGGTATGCCTCTAGGGCCTTGTGTTTCTACTCAAAGATGTATATGTATATGTTGGTGAAATACTGAAACTCTGGTATTGTAAATAAGGTTAATGAATTTTTATGTTTTCTGCTACTTTGGTGGTATATTTTATGAACAGGTATACTCGATACCACTTGAGGTTCGAGATGTGATAGTGGATATTATGATGGGTGTCAGAGTAATGTAATTTCGTTACAGGATATATTATATATAAGAAAAAATAAAAATGGTAGTGATTTTGAGGTCGTTACACCCTATGTAACATCCCGAACCCTTAAACCCTGGTCCGGTGCGTTATACCTGATAAAATCCTGATAATTCATAATCCATAATATACGCAGCGGAAAATATAACCATAATCTCCATATAACATAATACCAGAGTTTACTAATTCTAACCACCAACCATAATAAATTATCCATCACCTGCATTTCCATAAATTTACATAACTTCTAAAACAATTCAGTATTTTCACAATCGTTCCTTACTCAATAGCCTTAAAACATAAAGACATAAAACTTAAATATTTACATTCTACAAAAATATTATTAAAATGTTTATACCTTTTTTCTTATATCTCCCAATAATGCTATAAAAACCTTGAGCTCTCTAAGATCGATCTCGAAGAAATTCTGAAAAAGATGAATTCATATTTGGGTGAGACACATCTCAGAAAAGGAAGAAACAATATATTAAACTCAGCATGTGATCATCATGAGATTATACATATCATTTTATAATATTTGCAAATCATCAACATAACACTGAAAGTCATTTTCTGAACCTAACAATCACATGCAAATGTTTACCACAAGACTACCCAAGGATAGGGGTGATTACCCGCCCATACAAGTAGCACCCCTCTGCTCTGATACTTAAGTCACCCGAAGGTCACTACTGAAGCATACCAGAGCACTTACCTTACTCAGTAAGCCCTCAAGTGTTAGCTTGATCTCGTACTCACGCATTCAACAACAGTTTACCGGCAAAGGCCCTAAGGATAGGGAATTCTACCCGCCCATACAAGTAGGTTCCCTCTGCCCTAGTGCGTTATGCAGCTACTGCCACATCTGAAGCTATTAGTGCACTCGCCTTACTCAGCAAGCCCTTAGGCGAAGAGTATGCCTCGCCCAATCATAACATGTTTTACATACATAGTTACTTCTAATATCATAATACATCATTCTTTCCATCATTATTCAATCATTCACATTCTTTCATGTTCATAACTTAACATTTCCTTGTGTTTCACTTTAAATGATTCTTTTCCATTTGTATCATTCATTTCACATTTCATTTCATTGCATTGTCATTCCTTGTCATTTCATTTCATAACATATTCATTTCATTTCTTTGTACTACAGCCGCTCTTTGGCCATCATCAGTTAGTCCACATAGAAATGCGCTAGAATCTAACACAGCTCCTTTTAGCTGTCATCAGTTATTCCACATAGAAATGAGTTAGATCTGCTAACATGGCTGTCTTTCAGCTGTCTTACATTTACATGGTTGCATTTAACATACACAGGCAACATTGTCCATATCACATTTTATTCTCATTGCTTTACTTACTTGACCTGCATCTCGTACATTTAACATATATTTGTACAAAATCTCATGCCACACAGTTTAGCAGTAAAATTCATACATTACCTGTAAAATAAGCCAACCAACATTTAACGTTTATATACTGAAAATACCTTTCATTCCTTACATAATTATCCTCAAAATATTTCACACTTTCATCCGTTCATTTTTGTATATACATATCTAATAAACAGCCTTAAACTTAAAAAAAAAAAAAATAATTTAAACGGTTGGCATTTTACCCATACTGAAAAATTACACGTACATATAACACAATTTATTTTTCATTTAATTCATAAAAATTCTAATTTAATATATATATTTTTCCCCTTACCTGGTTTCTTGAACTACGCCAAAAGGGACTCCGAAAAATACCTGCGGCGCTCACCTGGACCCTGAATCAAAAATTCCTAACTCCATTAAATTAATCATAAATAAAATATTATTTTAATACTTCCTAGGCTCTTAAATACCCAATAAATAATTATACCCTTAAATTTAGCCAAATTATCAAAATTTTCAAATCCCACTTTCGCTTTGGAGTGAGGCCTAGAAAATCCCAATTGAAAAATTACCTACGTCAAAATGACGACGACTAGGACCCAGTGATGGTGCCTGATTGTCAATTTAACAGCAGATTTAACAAGAAATTGAGAAATTAGGGGAAATGTACCTTTCCCTAGGAATGATGTCTACGCCGCTCCCACGACAAATCCGCTCCAGTAAAAATGTCAGTGGCGGAGTTAGGAATCCAACGACACCTTCCATTTTCTGATTGGCGCTCATTAGGCCGACGAAATTGAAGAGAGAAAGGAGGACGGAGGAGTGAGACGAGGAGTACTGAGAAACAGAGAGATGTTGAGAAGGCTATGCAGGAAGGCTTCCTTATCTCCTTCTTTTTTCCTTTTTATTTTTTATTTTTTTAGTTTACTTTCCAATTCTTACAGGTTAAGTTTTGTTTATATATATTTATATATATGTATTGTAGGCCTAATAAGGCTTACAATTCTTATTTTGATGATAACAAATCAAATGATATATTTAATATGTTTCAAGTAAAAGTTTTTAGGAAAATAACAAAGCTCAAAGAAGAATTCTTGAAGAACACAAAGTAAAGCTCATGGATTACAAAGAGCATGAAGAACAAAGTTATATTGTGAAAAACTCAAAGGAAAGATTGCAACCACAAAGATGATGAAAGAACAAGTTTGAAGACTAAAAAAATTATATCTTTAAGGATATTCTAAATGTAAGTACTTCAAAGTTAATCTCAAGTATAAAGTGGTTTGAAGCTAATAGAAATTCAAAAATATGTTTTTATATATATACTATAAAGAACATTTTTTAAATAAATGAAAAGAAAGGGTTTAAGAAAAGAAATTTTTTTTTGAAATAATGAAGAGGCAGGCGACTGCCACGTTAAGAAAATGGTTTTTCAAAAAATCAGTAGCTAAAAAGGCGACTGCCTAACCAGCCAGGCGCCTGCATGAACAAATCAGGTGACTGCCTTGGTTCTGGCAAGCAACTGCCAGCATTCTGTGTTGAGAGGTGCTCTGTGACAGGCGACTACCAAGTCGTGGCAGGCGACTGCCACTTAAACATTGACATTAAATCTCTCAACGGGAAGATTTTTTAAACCACATTTTTGAACATATTCATTTCAAAATACCTAGAAATGATTTTTAGGAATCTTTGGGAGTAATGGATGGCTTCTAAAGCCTCTATAAATAATCCTAATCTCCAAAGGTTTTTAAAAAGAGAGAACATTGGGTGCAAAATTCAATGTGTTTTGAAATTGAGAAATCTTCTAGAGTTTTCAGATCTAGCAATCTTCAAAAGTTTTCAGATCCAGCAATCTTCAAAAGTTTTTAGATCAAAGCAAATTTTCAAAGATTTTTAGATCAACCGATTTTCAAGTATTCAAAATTCTCAAAGGATCTAAAACTCTTTCGAGCTTAAATTTCTAATCTGATATTGATTTATATTTTGAAGCAAAGCTTTCAAAAATCAGAATCTTTCATTTTTTTCTTTGAAAATTTATTTGGTAATTCATACTAAGTTCTGAGCTTCAAATTTCTTATATTTGAATTACCTTAGAGTATAAGTGAGCTGATCATTGTACTAATTTGCTCTATTGTGAGAGTTCTCTTTTGTACACATAATTTGATTATCATCATTCTTAAAACGATTCAAAGCTGTTGAATCGTTGGACCAAACAAGGGTTTATTATTTGGAGAGGCGGGCTCTAGCCTAGCAGAAGGAGTGGTTGTAAATTGGTATTGTTCCACCAGGTAACGGAATTGATATAGTGGAATCCTTTGGTGTTTTTCCAAAGGCGAGGACGTAGGCTGTGTTGAAACCGAACCTCGTAAAAACTCTTGTCTCTTTCTCTCTGCTTTACTCTACATTTTTTAGTTGCTATTGTTATATGATTTATAAGTACAGGTTGCAGATTCTAAATTGAGAAAGAAACAAAGGTACTTGATATTAAGAAAGTACGTTTGATTAATTGTTTTCGGAAACCCAAAAAGGGAGTACGTTGATTAATCTGCGGAAATCTTGATCAAGTAAAGTGTATACTACGAGTTTACAGGGAAATCAACAAAAGTTTTTTATATTTTGATTGAGTGATTGAATTCTTATGATTTCATTGATTGACTTGTACATTTAAATTTCAATATTCTTAAGTGTGACTATCGTTCATATATATCTTATTTTCTGGGTTATTAAAATCAAAAGTTTAAAAATCATTAAAATATAAAAAGAATCCAATTCACCCCCCCTCTTAGGAAGCTATTCCTCATTTCATGTATGTATATATATATATTCTACTTTAACTTATATATCTTATATTATAATAATCTTACATATATATATATATATATATATATATATATATTCCAATTAATTTTGTTTACTATTCTTTTTTTTTTTATTTATTTAGTTAACTAATTCAATATTAATTAATTAATTAATTAATTAATTAATTAATAATTACTTTTAACTTTTTTTTTTCATTCTATTTCTTTTTATTTGTTTATTTAATACATTAATTTAATAATATTTAATTAATTTTTTTTTTCGAGTTATTACACCCTAAATGGACCCAGGCTATAAAGGAAGAGATGGAGACATTACTAAAGAACAAAACATAGGCCCTTATGTCATTGCCTAAAGGAAAAAGGATGGTGGGATGCACATGGGTGTTCTCCATTAAACACAAGGCAGATGGATCTATTGATTAATATAAAGCAAGACTAGTGGCAAAGGGCCATACACAAACATATGGCATGGACTATCAAGAAACGTTCTCACCAGTAGCCAGGTTGAATACAGTTAGAGTCTTGTTATCTCTAGTAGAAAATCTTGATTGGCCGCTGCACCAGTTTGATGTAAAGAATGCCTTTCTTCACGGTGATCTTGAGGAGGAAGTTAATATAGATATTCCACTAGAGTATACGACAACCTTAATGACTACGGTTGTGTGTAAATTACAACACGCACTGTATGGACTAAAGCAATCACTAAGAGCATGGTTTGGGTGATTTAGCTTGGCGATGAAGAAATATGGGTTTCAACAAAACAACTCAGGCCATACACTCTTCCTGAAGCATCAACTGGGCAAGGTAACAACATTAATAATTTATGTAGATGATATGATCATTACAGGAGATGATCCAGAAGAAATAACATGACTTCAAAAGCAATTTGTGACAGAGTTTGAGATGAAAAATCTAGGACTAAAATATTTTCTAGGAATTGAAGTTGCTAGGTCTAAGCAAGGCATATTTCTTTCCCAATGAAAATATATCCTAGATTTATTGTCAGAAGCTGGGTTACTAGATTGTAAGCCCACAGATTCACCAATAATCCAGAATCACAAGTTTGGAGAATACCCAAACCAAGTGCCAATAGACAAAGGAAGGTACCAATGATTGGTTGGGAAACTTATTTATCTATCCCATACACGGCCTGACATCGCCTCTGCAGTAGGTGTAGTAAGCCAATTCATGCATTGTCCAAGTGAAGATCATATGACTGCGGTGATTCAGATTCTTCAATACCTAAAGTCCTCCCCTGGAAAAGGACATGTTCTCAAAAAACAACCACTTGAGAGTTGAAGGTTATACAGATGCTGACTAGGCAGGAAATATTTCAGATAGAAAATCCACCTCAGGCTATTTTACGTTTGTTGAAGGAAACCTAGTTACATGGAGAAGCAAGAATCAAAATGTGGTAGCATTATCAAGTGCAGAAGCTGAGTTCGTGGAATGGCTAAGGGTCTGTGCGAGCTTCTCTAGCTTCGAAGACTATTAACTAAAATTGGCTTTACCCCAAACTACGAGATGGACTTATTATGTAATAACAAGGTTGCTATTGACATTTCTCATAATCCAGTTCAACATGATCAGACCAAACATGTAGAAGTAGATCGATACTTCATCAAACAAAATCTTGAGGCCAATATAATTCGATTTCCATTCGTTAAGTCCGAAGACCGATTGACAGATATACTTACAAAAATTGTGTGCAGCAAGAGCTTCTACAACTCACCTGACAAGTTGGGCATTAGAGATATATGTGCACCAACTTGAGGGGGAGTGTTGGTGTGATTGTAGGCTTGATTGTAAGAGTAAAATTGTGGAATGATTATAGGAGGAAATTTCGGATAGGTAAATATTGTAATATATATTCATTCATCTCGTATAGGAAAAGAGGAAGAAGAAATATACAAAAAAAATTTTTTTCATTCTCTAACACCAAATGATAAAAAAAAAGAAATTTCTATGATAATTTTCTATTCTTAATATTTTTCAAGTTCTAAAAATTGTCCAAGGAAGAGATGGGTATTAAATATTCATATTTTGTAGTCATGACAACTTATATTCTTAAAGAATTCAAGATGTTTGGCATGTAAGATCCTCAAGAATTTCTTAATATAGGTATTTAACATTTCAGACTCTACATTCCCGCGAGTTTTGTGGATAATCCAAGCCATTCGTGAAACTTGCAAGATAATCGAAGCCCAAATCTCAAGGCCTCAGGTTGGGCTTGAAGCTAACTGAATTCAAAAGCTTAATGTTAATTAATAAATTAATATATAGTAAATCTGTTAACCAAAATCAAACTAGGTTGTACCAAATCTAAAATGAAATAATGAACATTTTGGAAATTCAATTCACAACTAATTAACCAAATTTGGTTGGTTTGTTCAGTTAATTCAATTAATTTTAAATAATGTTTCAACTTAAAATATATTTAATAGTTATTAATTCCTTTTTTGCAATAGAAAGATTTAATTGTAAATAATCCACTATAAGAATTTGAGCCCAAGGCGTGTGTTGACAGCTCGTCTCACCTTTACCATTGTGCTATTTTATGAAAAAAAAAAAAACAAGTACATACTTAATAGTTAGAATTTGCAATTAACAAAATGCAATTTTTGCATAATTAGATATTTTTATACAAAATTTCTCAATATCATTTTCGTAGACTGTTATAGAACTGTGAGACATTATAATTTTAAGAACAATAATGAGCTGCTTGTGTTAAGCATATTGAAAAATTCTTGCATTGCATAAAATTTTAATTTGAATATTCATCTACAATCATTCTTTTGGTGTCAATTTCCCTCACACACACACACACACACACACACACACACACACATATATATATATATATATATATATAAATTATGAATATGTGAATGATTTAATAAATTATTTTTTTATTTTAAAACTTTAACAAATTTTTCTTTAACTTTCTATTATTTTCTAAACTCTCCATTATGATAAATTTAAACATAGAGTAAAGCACAAGTTAGTCTCACTACTAAAAAAATCGTTTTAGTTTCTAAACTTTTAATGGGTACAATTGAGGAATTATACTTGTTAATTTTACGTAATAATATTTGTCGGCCTGGGTGTGCGTCTAGAGGGGGGTGAATAGACGTTCTTTGCAGATAATCAATTTTTCTACAAATACAAAAATTCTTTGGCAAGAAGTAAGAGTGATATACCACAATATATTTGAAAGCAAATAACCACAAGTAAGTAAAGTAAGAAAGACAAGGGAAAGAGAAACTTAATACAACTATGTTAATGTGGTTTGGTACCAAGTCTATGTCCACGCCTTGAGTCCAATTTAAGGATTTCCAAATCCACTAAGCAATCCCCTTCAAGGCGGAGAAGCCTTTACAACACGGGTACAAAACCCAGTTGCTACCCAAGAGCTTACAACCACGGTGTTCACCAAGAATTACCTTAACGAAAGCTCACCAAGAACCTTCAAGAATCACACTCAAAAAAGAATGTAGAGATTACAAGATGGTGTTCCTTCTTGAGCTAGTGATACAAATGAAATCTCACACTACTCTCTTTCAGCAACTGATATATAACTAAGAATAAATAGCAAGAGAGCTTGAGCAAGTAAGGGTTAGAATGAATGTTTCACTAATTATCTCATCAACTAAATGCTTCAATCAATGTATTCAATGAATGCTAAGGCATATATTTATAATCAAAAGGAGGAACTAGCCGTTGGGCATTTATTGAGGCAAGACAAATCAAAAACTAACCATTTTAAACACATTTAATGCAGTCTACCTCCACCAGAAACCGTCGACAGTTTTCCTGTGCTTTTCCAAATTGTCGACGGTTTTCTATAGAACGACCAAATTATGAACCAAACCATCAATGATTTTTTGGGCTTTTCCCAAACCGTTGACGGTTTTCTATAGGCCATACCCTTTTCAAAAAACCATCTAAGCATCTGATTTATTTCATTTTCTTTGAGTGCTTAACCATATTTTAAAGAAAATGGGGACCAAGTTTGTGAGATATTAAAACCCTAAACTTGTTAAAAACTTGTCCTTAAAAATTTGTTTAAGTATAAGATATCTTGTAAAAATCTGCTTGAAGACTTATTAAGTTTATTAAAGATATCCTATGAACTAACATGCATATGCACTTACTCAACTCTTACTAAATATTCTTACCAATATCATTCCAATGTGGTCTTCGGTTGGTTGTGCCTTGAGTATTCTCTGTGTATGCTTTTGCTTATTGCTTCATCATGATTCGTCTGATCCTTATTATTGCTTTAGTATCTACTTGTATATTTGAATTGAACTTGAGGAAAAAGGTTAACTAACCAAGAACCACTAATGGGTTGTTATCATCAAAACAAACTTGAATGAAAAACCTTAGCCACTAGGGCTAACAATATTTTTCATTTAAATTAAGTTCAATGATGTTAAGGAAACCTGTCGAAATGTCACAACATATTGACCTAACATTATTATTATTAATAATTTGTTTGATATGCAAAATTAGAATAGGTTTAATTTTTATATTTTTACATGTTCATCACATAATTTTTTTATTATATTTCACTTTTAACTTGTTTTAACATAATGTACCAAATAATGAGTTAATTGCTATGAGCTTGCCCTTAAAGGAAAAAAGACCAAAAATAAAAAAATAAAAAAACCAAGAAGATGAAGAAGCTCGACTCATAAAATAACAACTTTAGTTACATAATTTTATTAAATGCAAATGTTTAATTGTACTAATTAAAATAAAATGATTCAAAATATTTTTTGAGAACTAACTTATTATTTTTTATTATTTTATTTATTATATAATAAGAAAAAAGTAAATATTTTTTATGATAAAATTTGACAATAGTTAATTTTTTTAATCTATTTCTTACTATACTCGTAAAAATATTATATTACTATTTGCTTCATAACATCAATATAATTTATTGTATAACTTATTGTGATTGACATATTATAACTAATATATTTTCCCGAACCAACTCGGGTCAAGGGATTAACTGGATCATGCCGGTTCCCTTCGACCATGAATAGGAAGGCGCGAAGTGGGAGTCAGAACGGTTAACCGTTAACTTTCAGCCGTCGCCAAAGCTAAGGAATCGAAACTCGCGGGAACACCTTGATATAGAACCCTTCACAGAATGGACCATCGGCGAATCCAAACTGGTAAACAACTATTGGGTCAAACAACCCCAGTCACAAACTCCCTAAAAATGAGCACAAGAATTGTCGCTACTATTTTCCCGAGAAAAGTTCACCTTCTTTTCCTCCCCCGTATTCACCCAGGAAAAAACAAACATTCTCTTTTGATCCTTTGAGGAATTATACGTGATTTTTTGAAGTTATGTTACGCCCAGTTTGTTGAATCTTCAGAGATCAGACAACATTTTTTCCTGGCATTTTACTCTGGCTGCGAAAATACCCACATATCTCCATTTTGGTTATTTGGATCTGGCTCATGAGAAGATTCAGAAGATAAAATTGAATTCTGCTGAATTTCTGCCGGGCTCATAAGAATCTGGTGGAAATCAGTGCCTATCTCTCTCTCTCTCTCTCTCTCTCTCTCTCTCTCCAGATTTGGTACCTGCATTCCCTATTTTGATATAAGACAGCTGAAATTTGCTTGGCTTACGACCAACACAAATTTGACCATTTCTGCTGCTATCTTCTGGCTGGTAATTTCAATCTAAAGCCATTTTCTTGTCCTCCCACAGAAAAGTTGATTCAATGTTTATGTGATAGTTTGAAATACCCATTTTCAGATCTTGATATTTTAGTTTCAGGATGGAGCAATTTCGGCAGATTGGAGAGGTATTGGGAGGCTTGAAGGCTCTTATGGTGTTCAAAGACAATATCCATACCAATCAGAGGCAGTGCTGTCTGCTGCTTGATATGTTCAGTTTTGCTTATGATTTAATAGCAGAGGAGATGAAACAGAACCTAAAATTTGAAGAGAAGAATATGAAATGGAAAATTCTTGAACAGCCCTTGAAAGAGCTGCATCGTGCATTCAAAGAAGGAGAACAATACATCAGACACAGCTTGGAAACCAGGGACTGGTGGGCTAAAGTCATTACCTTCTATCACAACACAGACTGCGTGGAATTCTGCATCCACAACTTGCTCTCTTGCGTTCCAATTGTCATTGAAGCAATAGAAATTGCAGCAGAAATATCGGGGTTGGACCCAGATGAGATGCAAAAGAAGAAACTTGCGTTCTCACGAAAGTATCACAAGGAGTGGAAAGACCCAAAACTCTTCCAGTGGAGATTTGGGAAACAGTATCTTGTTTCGCAGGATTTTTGCACTCGTTTAGAAACAGTGTGGAATGAAGACAGATGGATTCTCCTCAACAAGATCAGGGAAAAGAAGATTTCAGGTCTAGCGAGTTCAATAAAGTATGAGCAACGACTCACAGATCTTTTCAAAAACTTAGATGGATCAGAGCTGTTGAATGCGAAACTCTTACCTTGTTCCATCTTAGTGGGCTCCAAGGACTACCAGGTGAGGAGACGGTTAGGGAATGGGAGCCAATACAAGGAGATCCTGTGGTTGGGTGAAATCTTTGTTTTAAGGCACTTTTTTGGAGAAATTGAAACTCTGATTCCTGAGATCTCTATGCTACTGTCCCTCTCTCACCCTCATATACTGCACTTCCTTTGCGGGTTTACTGATGAGGAAATGAAAGAGTGTTTTTTGGTTATGGAACTAATGAGTAGAGATCTTTGCAGCTACATTAAAGAGATCTGTGGCCCAAGGAAGCGAATTCCATTCTCTTTACCTGTTGCAGTTGATCTTATGCTTCAGATTGCAAGAGGAATGGAGTATCTCCACTCAAAGAAAATCTACCATGGAGATTTAAACCCTTCTAATATTCTTGTTAAAGCCAGAAGTGTCTCCACAGAAGGGTATTTGCATGCAAAAATCACAGGATTTGGCCTATCTTCTGCCAAAAATATCTCTCAAAAGTCCTCCGCAAACCCTTTCATTTGGCATGCTCCTGAGGTTCTAGCAGAGCAAGAACAATCAGGAACTATTGGAAACTCCAAGTACACAGAAAAGTCCGATGTCTACAGCTTTGGGATGATATGCTTTGAGCTGCTGACTGGAAAGGTCCCCTTTGAGGATGGACATCTTCAAGGGGATAAAATGAGCCGAAACATCAGAGCTGGGGAGAGGCCACTCTTTCCATTCTATTCACCAAAATATGTCACAAACTTGACCAAGAAGTGTTGGCACACCGACCCAAATCAACGGCCAAGTTTCTCATCCATATGCAGGATCCTTCGCTATATAAAACGGTTTCTGTTGATGAACCCTGATTACGGCCATCCAGAACCACCAATGCCACTTGTTGAATACTGTGATATTGAGGCTAGGCTTTTAAAGGAGTTTTCTTCATGGGGGAATCCTGATCCACCACTGGTATCGCGAGTCCCCTTTCAGATGTTTGCTTATAGAGTTGAGGAGAAAGAAAAAACAAGCACGAACCAGAGTTCAGAATCAGGAAGTGATGGAGGTTCAGTCTGTGGGGATGAGAATGGGAACACTATGGATGACCCCTTCCCCACGGTAACAGAGAAGAAATCACTAGTTGCTTCCGAAACTTTAAATAAGAAGATTTCTACGATTAAAAAATCTGCAGACACAAAAACCAACAGGCAACCAGGTCATTTCTCATCTTATTAATTCAGGCCTAACCATTTTCTCTAAATTAGATATTTCATTAATTTTTGCTCATACGGCAGTAGCAGAAGCAGCTAGAATTGTGGCAGATACTATTAAAACGATCTCATAACAGTTATTCACCAGCACAACAACTAAGCTTGATAATTTGTATATTATTGTTTTTTCGAAGTAGGTACTTTGATATTGAGTGCTAGTCTTTTTCCTGCACCTTAGAACAGTGAACAGGGGATGCAGCTGGTTGCAGACATCATATTACGAACACTTTCAGCAGAAAATTGTCTTCGAGAGTTAAAGTTATAGGTCTCATAACTTAGGATTGCTAATGAGTTATTGGGAGCAGCTTCAAGCGAGAAGCAGAACCCATCCCACAAAATAAAAAGCTTCAAAGACTTCCAATGGCTGCCTTTATTTTTTTAAGAACCTAAATTGCTAGGGAAGGTAAATATGAAGTTTGTAGGGCATGTACCTTTTCAGTTTATTATTATTATTATTATTATCAATCTTACAGCCTGCAGAACTCTGAAAAAGTGTGTTAAAAGCTGCTGAGAATCACTGAGCACAGAGATCTGCATAATCAATCCAATAACTGTAGTGATTTGAAGTATTATCACAGCCAAATCCATTGCAGATCCAGATTGCATTGTGCACAAAAAAATTAAATCATGGTTCTTAAACCATCTAGAATGTGCAGAAGAGTTTCAGAAGGGGCATCCTTTGAATATGGCCACTATTCTGTATTTGGCATATTGTATTAGTCAGAATCAAATTTATAACATAACAGTTATTATTTAGATGATTGAACATTCTTTCTACTTCAATAGCCCGTGCACTCTAATAAATAGTGATGTGATTTTGTGTGTGTGTGTGTGTGTAAAATAACTTGAGGATTCTGCTTTGTATGTGCCACTCTTTCAAGAACTGATTAAATTGAAAAAAATCAAAAAGCAATGTTATTGATTCTTCTGTAAATAATTATAATCCCACTGGATATGTACTTTTCTAACCATTTTTTTAATGAGGAAGAAGGCTAACTTTTCTTGTATTTCAGATCTTATATTATCCTTCATGGTTTGGCATACAGGGACACCGAAAGGACGATCTGTTAGACCTCCACAAACATCCCATAGTGCACGAAGTATGAGAATGAATTCCGAGAGCCAGTTAATGACGATCAGTCCAAAAGTGCGTAGAACATCTGGTCATGTTTCAGATTCTGAACTTCCCTAGGCCAAATTGAAAATGAATTTCTGAAAAAGAAAAATGGGAGTTTATAGACCAGATATTTACATTTTTATGTATTTTTATTTTCACCATCTTTGTATACAGGGTAGTTTGTGACAGGGTAGGAACAGATTAGTTTGCTTTCTACAGTTTCACTGAAGTTAATTTGTACTGTAAAACTGCGTCTACATTTTTGCAATACTCATCTGGGCTGTTTTCTTTCTTGCGCTTCTTTGTTAACATGAGGATTTGATCAATTAGGCATCCGGCCCAGTTGAACGGTTAAAACTTTCAGTTTCAGGCTCTGGCCATCTTGTGTCAACTATTATGGTTCAGTTCCCCCGCGCCCCGAAAAAAACCACCAGGTGAAAGTTGTGGTCTAGCCAACAGCAACCATGATGACTCAAATACAGTTTTAATTTTAAAGGCAACGTACAAAAACATCACTTCACAGAAAACTGTGTTGAATTGAAATTCGAGTTGCACAATAACAGATGACAAGCATTTTGAGATTTAACTGGCAAATTTTCCAACCAAACTAGCATGGAACTGCCCATACACAACTTATACAAGCTAACTTTCCCAAAGTTTGACAAGGATGTACAATTGAATAAGAGTTATTTTACTGGAGAACCAAAAGAAACTTACGGGCAAGAAGAGCAAGGCACTATACAGCCAGATGCAAAAGAGAACTCATACTTTAGGTTAGACTAATAAGAGTATTCTCGTCACATCCTGCAACTGTGCCCTACCCTGACCTTGCTGAACAAAATATATATGATGGAATAGGCAACACTAACAATAATTTAAGTTTGAGAAGAATAAAAATAAGAACTGAATACGATTTTTCACATGAGAAGTTGTACAGAAATTAGAAGAACAGTATAATTGACATGCGATGTTAAAATTTAGCAAAGTCGCATCCATTACAATTTTTGAGAAATCAAAGCAATCTGGGTACTGTTCATTTAATAAGACTAATGGATACATTTTCAATCTGGAATTATATTGAAATGAGTGAAGATTAAGAACACTTTATCCATGAGGAATTGCCCCCAAAAAACCTGGTTGAGAAATTGAAGATGGTCCTTAAAGAAATGCTAGAAAATTTGAAAACTGCCTACTCGGAGAATTATGTACAATTATGAGTGAAAACTACGGAGCAGCTGTAAAAAGCCTTGTGTGTCTGAAGTTCCAGCATTCCCATGTTTGTTCCGTTATCTGTTTGCTGGAGAGAGTAATTGCTCACAATGGGATGTGTGGTTCTGGAAAGACTAACTACCAGCTCTTCCATCTTGTCCCAGCCCACCATTGTGATCAACTTGTCTAAGAGTTCTAGCCATGCCTCAGAGGCTTCCCCTAGTCAGAGTAAGAATATTGGTCGCTAAGCCTCCATCTTTCTAAAAGTAAACCCTTGTTTAGCACCAGAGATGTGAATGTCTTGTTGAATTCATTTCTGATCTTTCATGATTGAAGCGTTGCAACATGAAGCACTTTAGCCCATGCCTTTTGCAGGATAAGCTATAGACTGCTATAATAGCAGGGCAATATATTGCTTTGCTTTTGGCAAATCTCCAATCCATTTAACAAACAGAATATTGCTTTGCTTGTGACATGCAGATGAGAGCTCTGTAACAGCTGAGCTCCATTAATTTGTGCTCAAGATGGCAAATTTTCTGGCCCCTGATCATTGTCTGCCCTTTTGAATTGAGACATTGGGACTAGAAGCAGCTAAAAAATCCTCAGAATACAGACTTTAAGTACAAGGCTGAGAATACTGAGAATGAATTCCCTCCTCCCTACACCAACTGCAGCAGTTTAATGTTTCCAGTTGAGTTTGCTGCAAGAACCATGTTTGACTTCCCTCTCCAACAGACGCTTGAAACAAACTGTCCATTATAATCATTAATATTGCGTCTAGGAGTTGGATCAATGGATCCAAATTTGAAAGAAGTGATTGGCATTGGCAAAGATCTATGATAAGTAAAAACCTGAAAAAATAAAACAGGATATTTGTAACCTAAAAGTATTTTTCGAAGTGTACAACAAGAGGAGAGATGAAAATAAGAATCAGAAATTATATCCCCAAATATTCAGAAACAAAATTTAATGCCATCAAGAAGGGTATTGATGGCAATATCTTAGTACTCTTTCTTTCTATAAGAATGTGCAAAAATTTAAAGGATGAAAACTCAAATTTTTCTTCTTCCATATCTGAAAGAGAGTTAAGTGCCAGCATAATGTAGCATGTTTGACATGGGTATCTCACTTATTTTGAAGTGTCAATGAAAAATGGGACAGATTAAGAAAGAAAACAATGTAAGGCGATTAGCTCTCCTCCCCTAGCTGGATATGCGTATCAGATACAAAGCCCAACTTATGTTCCTCTCTTCCCTTTTAGGGATATGCTTACTGGGTAAGTGGGCCAACGGCAAGCATATCTGAACATATTTCATAACATACCTTGTGTAAGGTATTTAATACATTTATCAGTGTCCTTGTAACATAATGTACAAATAAGCCACCCACAAACAACTACAATTCCAAACCTTACCAGCATTATTCCAAAGAAAATAGCAGGGATTCATGCTAACCTCATTAGTTTCTGAACCACATGCAATGTATCCATCCAAAACAGATAATCCAACAAAATTCTGTACAAGAAAATAAATGTTAGAACCAGTTAGATTACCACTTAAAAGCTTAAGCTGTTAGGTTGAGGGCCAACAATGCATATCAAGCTTTAGTGCTCCCCTGCACGTGCAGCTAGACAGCACGTGGATAGATAAACACATTGATAACACCGATTACAGAGAACACAATTTTTTTTTTTAAACACAACACAATAAATGCAGGCAACAAGAGTAGAACCCAGGACCTCCTGGTAACCAGCTCTGATACCATGTTAGATTACCACTTCACCTAAAAGGTTAAGCTGTTAAGTTGTGGGCTAACAATGCATTTCAAGCTTTAACAGAACAAAAAGATTTATTAGAATTAGAAAAATTTACCATATGACTAAATAATTATCTAGAGTTAATAAACCAACCTTTTCATTAGTATGACCACGAAAAGTTAAGCTGCAAGCATTGGAGGACATCCCAGCTGAGTTGGTTTTGTTGAGATCCCAAAGCTTTAGAGAATTGTCTGTGGACGCAGAAACAAGGGTTTCTGGATCTAAAAATTTTGTATAGCTAACAGCTTTTCCATGGCCAGATAATGTGCACCAAGGGATTCTAGTATGCCGAAGATCATAGCCGTAAATCTTGTAATCCGCAGATCCAAAAACCAACAGATGGGAGGAGTAAGCAGAAAATTGAACACAGCAAACATTGGCGGGGCTCCAGATAGTTCCAATAGAATTTTTCTGTTAAAAAATCATACCCTGGAATCAGGATTCAACTGAATCCATAATGGAGATAAAAACTAATTTTCCAAACAATTGCCTAAGTTCGAAGTAAAGAACAGGGGGAGTGTGAAGTCATAGGAGAATTATGAAACCACAAGGTTTGTCTAATTGTCTAAGCTTCGCATTCAGGCTCATATCTTGAAGCCCATGCTAACAAGTACCTGACAGTATGGTGAAATCAACAAAATAGATACACACTAATACAATAGTGAGTCAATTAAAAAATTAACCTAATTGTGGCTAAAATTAACCTACTGGCACCTGAGGCCTGGCTCAGGTGAAAGGTTGGGGTGGGACGTGGAATCTTACCAATCATAATCATGATGAATCGATGATGATGGTGATGATGTGAATACATTCTGGCACAACAGACAAGAAGATAACCATCTTCCTATCATAACTTCAGCAGTCCTCAGTAAAAAGCACAAATAAGAGAACACATGGTTGTTGCTCAACTGAATGGAGACTTGAGAAGAAGTTATTTCAGCACATGTATGTGTGAACACGCACGCATAAAGTCAAAAATAGTTAATTAAGAATATATTTTCCTTTGCCATTTCCTGGATTTTTCTTGAGACTTCCAAATTAAAAAATTCTAGAAAAAGAAATGACGAGAAAAAGATAGGCTTCTACCATGAATCTATGATTACCTGCTTTATGCAAGTACCAAATTCTTACCCATAAAATTTGTTTAAATGATACACGGGAAATCATACCTCATTAATGCTCCACAGTTTCACTGAACAATCATCACTTCCACTGGCAAACTTTGTTGGGTCGATTTGTGAGAAGTCAACAGACCAAGCCCTCTTTTCATGCTCCTTGTGTTGAGAATATCCTTGACCAGTTCCTGCATCCCAAATCTATACTCCACCCAAGTATACAATATCATGAAAAAATGCAAAAGCAATTAGAAAACAGAAAAAGTACTACTACTACTATTCAAAGCAGGTAAAAACAACAATAATTCTTTACTTTCAAAACTTAATTGATGATATTAATTTTCTGAGTAAATGAATCATATGGTAATCTTAGAAACAAGAAGTAACTCTGTAAGCAGGCATTTAAATAAAATTTACGCCAAAGACTGTTCTAGTGATAGCCATGCAATGTGTACAGAGAGTTGCAGCCATTACGCTCTCCAAACATTTGATCAAACTTACGAACCCTCCAGAAGACTTCCTGCTTTAAAGATTGCTGCAAGAACACCATCCATGAACTTCTAATTATCGCTCAATGGTATGTACCTTGTCCAACCATCTAAAGTAACCAACATGATAGGGGCAAGCAAAAAAAAAGGTGTTAATGCTATTTCAAGTTGGCAGCTCATTGTATAATCCCTATCCCTAGTCTCTACAATCAAGTAATTGAATCTAACCTCAGAAAAATAAGCTACGTGTTTGTTTTAAGCAGAAATATAGAGTGCTTAAGGATTATTTTGTGATCTTTACCTCATTTACTATTAACTGTGTCATTTAGGGAATCTCTCTCGTTCAGCAGTCACCTCGTCAGCCTCTTTAATATTTCTTCTCTTAATTTCCTCACATTCCCCTACTTTCTTCCTTTTTATAGAAACATTATGCTCAAATCAACTCTCCTACAATTAACTTTACTGGAGAATTCTAAACTGGAGTCTACATTCTGTCATTCTTGAGATGTGAATGGTAAGATGCTCTCATATATCACCATAACAATCTAGGATCTTACGCTTCTGGTTTTTAGGTGCTGATCCCACAAATGCTGAGATAGTTTCAGCTACAGATTTATTCATTTTCAATCTTCACTTCTATGGCATGGACCAAAGGAGTCTGTCCCCACTAGGTGGCCAAATTATAATGTCTTTCATTATAGACAAAAAACTATTGTAATACTCTTCTAGAACCAATATTGTAGCCCAAACAACTTTATAATAATAATACTACAAAAGATGAGAAAAATCTTCTAGAGGAAGTAACAGCTATCTGACAAAATAATCTTAACCAGAAAAAAACAAATAATTAGACAAATGAGCAGGAAATAAGCACAAGCAATCCAAGATACAGCTTCCTGAGGGCAAACCTTGGCCTAATGGCAAGGGTACCACACCGAAACCCAAAGGTCAAAAGTTCAAATCATGGAAACAGCCTCCCCAAAAACTGGAGGCCATGTATCATACACGCCTCAGCCCCACAATGTGGCATGGAGCGTTGTGCACCATGTTATACGTTTGAACAACAAAGTGTGCTAGAAAGGTAATTGGACATCTCAATGACTTTATTTCCCCTTTTTATGAAGGCAATGATACTCAAATCAGGAACTGGTATCAAATCCCTTCAAAACCACTATCATGCAATTTTGACCATCACTATTAAATATGTACCATGGTTTTAAATCACGGTAGCGTGTAGCGTAACGTAACGGTAACGGGTGTAACGGGAAGCAGGAGTAGCGGATGTTACATAACGGGAAGCGGGTGTAACGGCAATGAATTTTTTTGGAGCACGCACAACCTTGTGCATATTAGCGTACTTGCATGTTTTAAGCTTTTAGCCATCCTTAGAAAGGGTTTTAGTGTATTTTGGACCCTTTAGTTTGAGTAACTAAGTTATTTGGTAAGGGCAACAAGTTTACATTTATTTTAAACCATCATTGATAGAAAATTACGTGTGTGCGAGTATTTATACTTCTCATTGTTCTTATCTGTGATAAATTCTTATGTGTGCTAAATGAATTAATAAAATAAAATACATTATACACTCCATTAATCTATTAGACACATAAGACATACGAATAATATAAATATAAAATAGCTAGAAAAGAAAGAAGGTTGAAGTTGAAAAATAAAGAACATAAAATATCACATTACTAATATTATTAAAAAAAAAAATTTCCCTAACAAGTTAATATTTTGAAATTGTTAATTAATGCATCTATTGTGAGTATTTAAAGAAACAGTAAATTTTGTATCATTGTCATCCTCATTATAATCTTTTCCCCCTCTTGCCACTTGGTATATTGACAATGATATATGAAAGAGAGAGAGAAAAAGTGATTAGAAAAAGTAAAAAATAAAATATTTTTTTGGTGTAACAGTCTTATAGCGGTTACGTAAAGGCCGTAGCAGCCTTTACGTAACGGTTGCGTTCCGTAACGGTTTCTACGGCCGTGATTTTTCTTCCCTCCGATTTCGCGGTGTGTAACAGTATCGGTAACCCAAAAAACCTTTACGTAACGGCGTTATGTAACGGTCGCAGCCTTTATTTAAAACCATGATATGTACAGCTCACCTTATCTACATTTGTTGTGATATGGCTCATACTGAGTGGAAGGCATGCACAAAGAGAAAACATGGTGAAAACAAAATGCTAGTGTTTGCTAATGAAACCGTCGATGGTTGCCTTCTATCCGTCGACGGTTTGGTCCAAAATTCAGAGAGGTTTTGCTCTCGGTATTAAACCGTTGACAGTATGTCTGCAAACCGTCGACGGTACTGTCAACGGTTTGGCTCAGGAACCCGACGCAAATTTTCAAATTTGAATTGGGACGTTAGGTTGGTTGGGGTTTGGAGGAAAAGCCTTCGGGAAACCTTTATATATACGTTGTATATGTTGTATTTGTAAAGTTGTTCATGTTTTTGAATACAAGATAGTAAGAAATGCTGCTGATCCTGTGGATGTAGGCATTGTCAAACCATGTAATTCCTTGTATTATTGTTATTGCTTTCATTATAATCTGTGTGATTGTTGTTCTGTATATTTTACCGTTGAGTGTTGCGTTGTAAGATTGATTTATTCCGCTGTGCAATTCATTTTTCACAACAATTTGGTATCAGAATATTGTTGAAATGGCCTCTAGAGCTTCTTTTGCAAAGTTCGATGTTTTCAAGTTCGATGGAGCAGAAAACTTCGGTTTATGGTTAAGAAGGGTGAAGAATCTGTTAGTGCAACAATGTATGGTGAAGACCTTATACGGAGTTCAACTAGAAGGCATGGATGATACAAATTGGAAGGAATTGGAAGCAAAGGTGTGTCGACTATCTGACTTTGTTTGGTTGATGACGTGTTGTATCACATCAAGGATGAGGATTCTCCGACAGCAGCTTAGCAGAAACTGGAAAGTCGGTATATGTCTTAAGTCTTTTATCGAACAAGTTATTTCTTAAGCAAAGGTTATATTGACTTAAGATGGTTGAGGGTTCGGATTTGAACCAACACATCAATGCACTCAATCAAATCATAAGTGATTTAATGCTGGTTGATGTGAAATTCGAGGAAGATGGGTGAAATTCGAGGAAGATGACAAGACGCTGATGCTATTGAATTCCCTACTTGCTTCTCACTTGTATGAGAATTTGGTTACCACTCTAACATGGGGCAAAGAAAGTCTGAAATTGGAAGAGGTAACAAGCGCGTTTTTGGGTTTACATTAAAGAAAGATGGCTAGCGATGAAATTTCACATGGTGAGAGGCTTGTGGTGAAGAGTAACCACGAACGTGGGAGAAGCAAGTCCTAGAGCAAAACTTGATTGCAGTCCCGAAAGAAGAAGGGCATAAGGTGTTTTAAGTGCAGGAAAATTAGGCACATAAGACTAAAGTGTCCGGAGTGGAAGAAAAGGAATATTGAAAATCAAGAGGGTTCATCAAAATCTGCAAATGTAGTGGAAGGAGACTCAGGGAGTAGTGATAGTGATATGCTATATGTTTCATCGGGTTCAAAATGCCTCATGGATTCTTGGATCCTAGATTCCAGATGTTCTTATCATATGACACCAAATAGAAATTGGTTCAACACCTACAGGTCAGTTAATTCTAGTTATGTTCTAATGGGAAATAATGCTTCATGCAAAATTATTGGGATAGAAAATATCAAAATTAAGATGTATGATGGTGTTGTGAGAACTTTATGTGATGTAAGGCATGTACCAGATCTACGAAAGAATGTGATTTCATTGGACACTTTAGATTGTAACGAGTATAGTTACAAGTCTGAAAGTGGGATAATGAAAATGTGTGAAGGTGACTTGATGGTGATGAAAGGACAAAAGTTAGCGAGAAATATCTATGCACTGCAGGGTATCACAATTGTAGGCAGAGCTGCAGCCGAAGAATCTAAGTCAGATGTTCTGTGGCATATACGGTTAGGGCATATGAATGACTGCATTTATTCATGTTTGGGGACCAATGAGAATAGAATCACGGGTTGGACATATGTATTTCGTGAGTTCATCACGAAAAGTCTTGGTGCATCTCATGCGGCACAAGTCAGAAATTTTTGCCAGGTTTAACTTGTGGCTAAGGTGAAAAACTAGATCGGAAGAGAGATCCTTAGGTCAAACATTGGTATTGAGTATGCTGGTTTTGTTCAAGGAGTTTTGTGAGCATGTCAAGTCGTATACAGGGCTTACAAGGAATTTCTTGGTAAAATAAGTGAGTATGGTGCGTTTCTCATTTAACCGATCGCCAAGAGTATCACTAGATGGGAGAGTTGCAGGAGAGGTGTGGATAGGTTATGCAGTAGACCACTCCGATGTGAGTGTTTGTTTGTCCAACCATGCACATTTATAGTGAGGTGAGATCTAGGCTTTGTGTAATGTTTGGACGGTACATATTTCTAGGGTATAAGAAAGGTGGCTTCAAGCTAGGTGATCCAATGACAAACAAGGTGGTGATTAGTGGAGACATGATTTTTGGTGAGAAAGCCATGGTGCAGCGTACTCGGGTAAAGGAAGAGAAACAAATGCCAGAAAACTGTAGCAGCAATGAACATGTGATGCAAGTAGAGTTACAGACTCAGGGCAGAGATGACATTGTTCATGATGCAAGGAGTTATAGCTCGGGAGACCAGCATGAAAACAATGGACCTAGATGCACTATCAGGCTACCACTCAGGTATAAATTTAATGATCTAGTGTTTTATGTATTCATTACTACCAGCAAGGTTCCTACTATTTTTCAAGATGCGGTGCACAGCAAAGGGAAAAATAGATGGACGAGTGCTATGGTGGAGGAGATATAGTTACTGCATAAGAATCAGATGTAGGAATTGGTAGAGCTTCCAAAGGGGAAGAGGGTGATAGGATGCAAGGGGGTAATGTTTTTGTTATTTGTGGATAACATGTTATTTGCTGAGAAGACTTTGACTGAGGCTAGTCAGTTGGGAACTATGTTGATAAAAAGATTTTGATACGGCCAAGAAGAGTCTTGATTTAGAGATTCACAAGGACAAAACTGCAGGGAGTTTGAGATTATCTCAAGGTGGCTTTGTGGACAGAATTGTAGGGAGATTTTGTTTGTCATCTCAAGGTGGTTTTGTGGAGAATCAATGTAAATTGTCTACCGCTCGGTACCCATGGATGAATGGTGATGTTCAGGATATGCCAAATGTCCCCTATGCTGGTACAATGGGGTGTTTTGGCAGGCAACAAAGTGGTCCGTCAGTTATGAGATTCGTTGACGCAGACTATGCAAGGGGCTTTGATGACAGAAGGTCTACAATGAGGTATGTGTTTATTGTTGTAGGAAGACCTTGTTGGAAGTCCAAGATGCAATCACTGGGTATAACATCTACAACTGAATCGGGGTTCATGGAAGAAACTGAAGCTGCCACGGACAAGTCCAAGCACTATTTGAACTTGGTTTTTGTCTCCAGTTGCTAGAAGGGAGATGGTGTCAACCTAATGTCCCAAGGTCAAGGCGGAGAAGCGGGGTTTATGTTTTCAGTTTCTCCTAAGGGGCGTATATTCGCCAAGGATGAGATTGTTGTGATATGTGGCTCATATACTGAGTGGAAGGCATGCACAAAGAGAAAACATGGTGAAAACAGAATGCTAGTGTTTGTTGAGAAAACCATCGATGGTTGCCCTGTATTCGTCGATGGTTTGGTCCAAAATTCGGAGAGGTTTTGCTCTTGGTATTAAACCGTCGATGGTTTGACTCGGGAACCTAGCGCAGATTTTCAAATTTGAATTGGGACGTTAGGTTGGTTGGGGTTTGGAGGGAAAGCCTGTGGGAAACCTTTATATATACGTTGTATATGTTGTATTTATAAATTTGTTCATGTTTTTGAACACAAGATAGTAAGAAACGTTGCCGATTGTTCCCGTGGATATAGGCTTTGCCGACCACGTAATTCCTTGTGTTATTGTTAGTGCTTTCATTATAATCTGCGCGATTGTTGTTCTGTATATTTTACCAGTGAGTGCTGCGTTGTAAGATCGATTTATTCCGCTGTGTAATTCATTTTTTACAACATTTTTCAACAATTATTATCTTCTTTCAAAAATATATGTCGTATTACAACAGATGAACACCTGCAAAGAATTTCAGGCACCAACCCAGATTCCCATCTTCTTCTTCTTCATCTTATTCTTCTTCTTTGTGCTTTTTTCTCTTCCTCTCCTTTTGTCTTAATCACCTTATCCTATAATTTTTTTTATGGAAAAAAAAACTTTATTAAGAGAAGAAAGAACATATAAGGGGTATAGGAATCTCCCTAAGCAAAGCAGAAAACAAAAAGAAAGAAAAAAGAAAAACCATACAAGGAAAAAAGGCTAACGATGAAACCCACGCTACCCAAACAACGTGATGAAAATCAATAGTGCTCAATAAAATTGATCTACGAAGTGCGATTTTGAAAAAGAAAGAACATTTCTCTCTAGCCAAAGCACTTAAAAAATAGTAAAATTGCGCACCACCATAAAATCCTCTACCTTTTTATGCCTAAACAATGAACAAAAAAGCCTCAAAAGAACTAGGGTATACCCAACAGTCTTTGACACTGTGCAAACCAAAAAAGCTTGTTCCATAAGACTCCATAAGTCAAAGAGCAATTTAGAAAGAAACTAGCATGAGTCTCACCACTAGAGCAACACATCACACACACATAAGGAGATGAGGTCTTCTAACCTATAAAAATAAATAAATAAATAAAAATAAAAAATAAAATTGTTGGCGTTTAAATGGATGCAAATCCACACAAAAGCCTTAACCTTTGAACTTCGAAGGATTCTTAGCTTTTCACTAATGATTAAAGAGAGGGAAAGAATAGGAAGAGTGAATCAAATGTGAACTTAAACATATGATATTTTTATAAACCTATGCATTTTAGTTTACATTTCAAAGTTGTTTTTCCAAATACAGACCTAGAATATGTATTAAGAATCCAAGCATATGAACCTTATTATCATTTAGTGTATAGGAAATGAAGAAAGAAGCCTAAACCCATAGTGCAAAACATGTTTTATCTCCTCTCAAAAAAATTTTGATTCTCAAAATATTTCAATATTTCTTATAACATTTAAAAAATCTTTCACCTTTTAAGTAAAGTAGGTACTCAGATCAAAGTTTTTTATTAGTTCCCTACAGAATTGATGGGAAGAGTTTCTTTCCTCGCCCAAGCAAGTTAAGGATATTAATCACAAGCCCAATGAATAATAACTAGCCAATAAAACAATAAAAAAGCAAAATAAAACCAACAAGAAACTAAGAACAATATTTATGTGAAAAACCCTTCCAAGAACGAAAAAACTAGGAGAAACCAACCTACAATCAACTAATCAATGAAAAAAGCTTCTCGTACCTTAAAGGCTAACAACAATAAAATCCTTTTCGTTGAAAACCCTTGTTGCATGTAAAAGACAACACTACTCTTGCTCTCTCTCTAACTCTCTGTACACACTTATCTTGTGTATATGTAATACTTAAAACATGTTTTGCATGGAAGACCCATGCACAGCATGCTTTGATTTGGTATTGGCCACTTCTCATATGGCTAGCCCGAAAACAGCAAGTACTAAGCCCAAAAACCTCCACTGGACTTATGAGGAATCTCACTGCATAATAAATCTCATGCCCAAGTACCAAGTCACAGATGGGGTTTTTGGTAACAAAGCCAATGGATATGTTTTGTGATAATCGAGATGCCATTTATATTGCTAGCAATCTAGTATTCCATGAGAGGACAAAACACATCAAAGTTGATTGTCATTTGTAGGGGATGTTGTATTGAAGGTCATGAGGACGCCTTTTGTGAAATATGTGGATCAGGTAGGCAATTTTTTCACAAAGCCTTTATTTAAGCGTGCGTTGTCTAATGGTTGTAGTAAGCTGGGGTTGGGCGATATTTATACACCTCCAGCTCAAAGGAGAGTGTTAGAAGAGAATAGGTTATTTTAGCAATTAAGTTGCGTGAGAGGGGGTATTTTTTTTAAAGAATTTTATTATTATTAATATATAAGAGGGCAGACCTGAAGCTGTACGCAACTCTCTAGAATACTACCATCTCCTCCTTTCTTTTACTTTCTTCTTCTTTTCTTCTTCTCTTCCTTCTCTTCTTCTTCTCTCCTCCATATTTAACTTTACAACAATAACCACTTAGCCACAACATTTCTTTACAAACTTTCACCAGTGACTTATATATCACATCAACAGTGGAAAGAATAACACACTTATGAAGATTTTGCCAAACGGATCCCCTTCCAAAAGTGAACAAATATCTGCCGTTACTCATCACCAGCTATATCAGAATCAGTATAACTCACAAAAGTGGGTTTGCAGCTTCAAAATATAGTGATGTGTAGCAGCATCAAGGGGGGCTAGGGGGGAAATAGGAAGTGAAACAGATAGAAGAAGGGAGCATAAGAAGAAGAAGAAGGAAGAAGAAGAAGAAGAAGAAGAAGAGAGGAGGAAGAAGGAAGCAACTCATGTTCACTTCAATTCAAACTCATCCAAATGCTAACTCCTACATGACTTTTGCACCCTAGTTATGAGAAATCCTAAAACACATGAAATTAGACATATACGCCCAAAGACACATGAAATTACAAACAGACCCCTAAAACACGCATATACTACAAACAAACCCTCATACACATAAGCCTACTACAAATAAACTAAACACACTTGGGTTTAGGACTCAATATTCCCTTGAGCCTTTTCTTTGAAATTAGTCTCCAAAGTGAGTTGAAATGATCCATCCAAGTACCTGCTTCCAATCATACATCAGTTCTTCCCCATTGAGAAACAATTTCGCTTGAATTATAATGTGCATGAGTATCAAAAGCAACAAGCAACGAACTGTGACTATGTAAACCTAAGGCCCCTTGGAGACCATAAAAATGTGTCCTTGTGGCAGCAAGAATGCAACAAGCAAGCTCATTGTATTGGTGGCGACATGAATGTCTAGGAAGCACAAACTCACTAAACGTAATGCAGATATTCTGCTCAGGTTTGAGCACAGCACTGTCAATTGTTGTGTCAGCAGAGTCTTCCATCCATTTTTCTTCCATATCATCAACACCGTCTTGAAGATTCATCACATCAATCACAACACTGTTGGCTACATTAATATCCTCCTTGATATAAGTATCTTCCTGGGACAGTAAAACTTGAGAATCAATGTTGGATTTTGATTTTTGGTGAAGGTGGACAAGAAAATCATCACGGAGGTGTGCGGTTGAGTATTAACGACTCACAACAAACAAGTTGCGCTTGTTCTTCTTGAAGCATTATTTCCTTAATACACAAGTTAGACTGAAGAATGTGACACTGAGAAGTGAATGTTAGTTTCCCCTAATTGTTTCTCCTTCTATCTTCTTCTTCCCCTCTCTTCTTCCTATTCTCCCCTGCACAGTACCTTGGTGCTGTTCTGTTTCATCTCTCTCCCAAATTCTCCCTTAGCAGTAAGCATATATTGCTGTTTTACATCATTTGGTATCAAAGACGCCTTGGGACTACTGCCATGCGGGTGGATCCTAAAACACACATATCTATAAAATGCATGGCCCCTCTTTTGTACAAACCCTAATCTGCTAAAAAAAAAAAAGCTGACTTCTGAGGCCCTTTTTTTAAGCCAGCTCTAATTCAGGAGAGCAAAACCGGCCTCACAGAAAGCTGGGCTTTTTCTGAATGCAGATCAGGATTTGTATGAAAGAGGGGTTGTGTCTGTTATGGAGGAGAGATAAAGGAGGCAGAAAATGAGGGGAGACGGGTGGGGAACTGAACCTGTTTCTAGACTCTACTTACAGCAGCAGGTGAGTGAGGTGAGTGACTCACCGGCAGGGACCTTCCAGCTACGAAAATTGGACTGAAGATAGATCAGAGGGTGGCAATCGCAATGGTAGGGGTGGTGTGATGAGAAAAATACAGGAGTAGGGGGATTCAAGAGATGCAACAGCTAGAATTTCTTGCACCAGCATGTGGGGCCACACAACTGGTTAGAAGGCAACAGAATTTTGGGCATGGTTGGCATTGTCTTTCACTGATGGCAGTGATGGTATTGCAAAATAGTCCAAGAAAACTGGTGTTCAAAACAGGGGCAGTGGCTGTAATTTGCTGGTACAGTAACAGTTCTGCAAAGAACAGAGTAAATGTAGAACCAAGGAAGCAGACTAAGGAGAAAGATGAAATAAAGAAGAAAAAAATCACAGATGGAGAAAAGAAGTTGGTTCATAAATTTTGCAGAAATTGCCCGAGTTTAATAAAAAACAGAGGAAGAAAAAGAATAAGTGGTGGTAAAATAGGGGATTGAAAGGAAAGAATGGAGATTGTGGTTGGGTTCTAATACAAACGATGCATTAGCAGCATCAATGGTGAGGAACAGAGCAGTAAAGGTACTGCCAAGGGGGAAAATAGGGAGACAGGTAGCTAGAAGAGCAGAGGGAAAGAAGAAGGAAGAAGAGAGGAGGAGGGAGAAATTTGTCCGGAGGTTGTTTGGTTTTTGTTTTGGGGTTGGGGGGGAACTCACATTCACTTCAATTCAAATTCATCCAAAAACTGACTCCTACATGGCTTTCAGGCCCCAATTATAAGAAATCCTAAAATACATGAAACTAAACATATACACTTTACATGAAATTACTCATATACCCCTAAAGATACATGAAGTTACAAACAAACCCTAAAACACACATGTTACAAGTGAACCCCCAAATACACATAAGCCAACTACAAAAACAATCTAAATGCATTTGGGTTTATGACCCAACAATCCCTTGACCCTATTATTTGAAATTGGTCTTCAAATCAAGTGAAAATTACCCTTCCAAATACCCACTTCCCAGCCTACATCCCATAGGAGTACTCTGGATGTAACTCTCAACTATCTCATTATCCATTGCACCACTATTTAATGTTCTTTGGAACATACACACCAAACCAAGTGCACATGCAATGTTTAGTCTTGTACTAATCATGACACACATCCAACTCCCCACAACTGAGGAATAGAGGATATTCTTCATCTCATTCTTTTCCTTCTCCATTGAAGGAATTTGCTTTGAACTAAACTTCAAATGGCCCACAAGAGGTGTTGCAACGAATTTAGCATTAACCATATTGAAATTCTCAAGCCCTTGCTTTATGTTGAAGGGTTAATCCTTTTCAACTCGTCAATTTCCTCAGCATTGTCACCAACTACAAGCATCTCATCAACGTCAAGCAAAAAAATGAGGAAGTCACAAGAAGCAAGGAAAAAGAAGAATTTACAAGGGGTAAAGGACAATAGGTGCTCCAAAAGCAAAGGGGGAAAAAAACAAAAAAAAACAAAAAAAAACAAACAAACAAAAAAATGAAATTTCAATAATGCTGCTCTCCCGTTCTTCTAGAGATCTGACAATAAGAATCGTCAAAAAACGCAAAAAGAATGAGCTTGAAAGGACACAAGGAAAACCACTCTATCCCAAAGAGACAAGGTGGAGTTGCTTTGTCATTAAATATCCTTGCAATCGGTTCCATCCAAAGAGTCTAAAGGAGGGCAAAGATAGCTCAGCTCCAAAGAATCAACCCTTCCTTACTTCTTTTGAAGCCTCTGTAATGCACCTTAAGGAACACATCAATTGTCCATGGAATACCACAGCCTCAACAAATATTCAAAACAAAAGAGCCCGGAGCCACTGAGCCATCAGACAATGAAGGAACAAATAGTCGATAATTTCACTTGACTCATAGCAAATGAAACATATATCTGGACTCAGCTTTATAAGGCGTCCTCATTTGCAACAATCATTGGTATTAAGGCGGTAAAAGATCAAGACAACATGAAAGCTCTTATTTTAAAGGGAATCTTTTCCTTTCAGATGAAATTGTTCAAAGAAAAAGTACAAGGACTCAAGGGTTTCATAAGTTGAGAGAAAAAAGAGTTAGTGAAAAAAGAGCCAAAGGAAGTCCCCTACCTAAATCCTTGAGTCATCTCTCAATTGGGAAGAAAAACATTCCAACACTATTAACAAAACAGTCAACTCAATAGCCTCTCTTATTGAGATTCCTAAATAAGTGAAAATCCCAAGAGAGAGAGCCCCCTTTCAAAGAGTAGAGATCAATAATCAAGGAATTATGTAACCTAGACAGTCTAAAAGGACTGGGGAATAAAGACTCCAATGAAACCTTGCCCACTCAAGTATCTTCCTAGAAATGAATGCTATTTCCAATTACCAACCTAGAAACAAGTGAGAGGGTAGAATAAGTGGGCTATGTAAGAAATGAATTTCCAAAGGCTTGCATAAGAAGCACATCCACTTCCTCTAACCTCCCAACCATTCTAATACAGACGACATTTACTTCTATTACCATGTGCCAAAGGGAGTCAACTCCAAGGGGAACTTCTAGAGCCATTTTCCAACTAGCAAGATGTATTTAGACACCACCTAAGTCTAAATAGAACCATAGAAGTATTAAAATCGAAAAACCAAAAAACAAAAAAAATACTAATCGTCACGTGAAAAATACTTCTAAGAAAGGTTTTGAATTTTGTCTTCGACTAAAGTTTCAAGGCTTCAAAAGTATGGAAATTACAATTTTGATGTCAATTTTGGTTTTACTTATTACAATGATGGACATTAGAAGTAAAGCACGAATTTTTTTATTTTTTTTTTCAAAACTTAGAAACTACTAATAGATGATATTATAATGCAAGATTTTCAACTAAAATATTGTAAAACAAAACAAAATGCATGTGGGTGTATAAGGAGCAATAACTACAATGAAATAACTATACTAGATATATTCAATTAATATAAATATTCATAAATTCGTTAAATATTTATTGTTATGCAAACACAACTAATTTAGACATGAAAGGTCAAATAAAATATTCCAGTCAATATAAGTTCAGTTTTGCACAATATTTCAAAAATAAGCGTTCAAACCCTTCTTGTCTCATAATAATCTTTATTTTTGAGAAGAAAAGAGGATTTATTAAGAGAGAGAATTCAATTTGGGTTTTGAATCTGAAATTTTAATTTCAAGTAAATCCTGTTCCATAGTCAATTTTTATAAAAAAAAAAAAATTCTTGAGATTTTGGCAAATTTTGATGATTTCTATATATTTTGATGAAAATTTTGCAAGACCAAAATCAACTGCAGTTTTGATCTCAAGGATCATGAAAAGCATAAAATTTCATAAAAAAATTCCAACAATTTCATGGAAATCTATCCCATGCTTCTAAGAAGGGAAAAAACGCAAGGCACCAACACAAAATCCACTAACCAGCTAACATGGAGAGTAGATGAGGTCCACAACAAAAACCTCAAGAGCACAAGAATATAACTTTGCAAGAAATATGCAAAGTAACTTCTAGCTTACAAAATTGATGGACTCACTCCCAAAGAAAGAACTCACAAATTTTTGGAAGCACCAAAACCCTTGTACATGAGAAGAGTGGAGACGTACAAGCACTTGTGCCTTGAGCATCAACCACACGAAAACCCTAATCCAACAAAGAAGACACCAAATCACTTTCTCTCTCCATCTCTCTCTTTCTCTCTCTCTCTCTCTCTCTCTCTCTCTCCCCCCTCATGCACTTGTGTATGGGTAAAACATGTCTTTTAATTGTAAGATAGGCCCATGCCCAACACACTTTGATATGGTGCATACTTTGGGCCACTTCTCATGTGACTGGCCTAGTCCACCAACAAAGAATCCTTTGCTGGCGCATCTCACTTAATCATATGATTTTTGCACTGCATTTTTAGTTTCCTGTTTCAAAATCATTTTACCCAACACAGACCTAGAATATACTAAGAAGTCCAAGCATATGCCAATTTGCATCTTTTAAGAGTACAATAGATAAGGAAAGAGGGCCCCCAAACCCATTCTGAGAAAAAGAGTTTTATCTTATCTCAAAAACAGTTTAATTTTAAATATCTTTTATAACATTCAAATTAAGCATCACCTTACAAGAAAAGAAGGCACTGAGATCAAAATTTTCCCTAGTTGACAAGACTCCAGTTAGTGTAGTGGCATGAATTCAAATTTGAGAATGAGCTTCTACAAAGATGGAGGTTGCCTGCCATCCACTGTCCTTAGACCCTTTATAAGTGGGAAACTTGCATGCTGGCTAGTCCTTTCAGTCCTGTGTCAATATTTCAACTAATAGTTTTTCCTTGATCTTGATTTTGACCCAATTTTGGACCTGCTTTCACGTAATTATTATTCAATTGCTGTTATACATGCAACTTTATTTGAAGTTGAACCAGCCACGCATGTGCCCGAAGATGTTCAAAAGAGTTTTGGCTTTGTGGGCTGGAATCGGGTTTGTTAAGGGAGGCCAACCCCTTTTATCCTTTATTTGACTACTAAAGTGCTTGCTATATGACAAGTGTCATCCCTTGCCTCTCTTACCTTGGCAACATGTTATCATCTAATTACGACTACAAGCACCTTCTTTCTCATTGGTCACACCTTGGCATCATGTATTCTTATTGCCCCACTAGAGGTCTTTTGAGAACCTTGAAAGCTCTCTCTCCCAAGAATTCTCCAACTTTTGGGTTTCCATATCTTTTGAGGCTTGATATACATTGTTGGCCCACAATCTTACAGCTTAAGCTTTTAGATAAAGTGGTCATCTAACATGGTAATCAGAGCCATAGTTCCCAGGAGGTCCTGGGTTCTAGTCTTATAGCTGCGTTTATTGTAAGTTTGTTAAAAGATTATTGTGTTACCAACAAAAGGCCTGATTCATTGTTTGCTTATCTCTTCACGTGCAAATGTGCTGCACATGTTGGGGAGTGTTAGGGCTTGATATACATTGTTGGCCCACAGCCTAACAACTTAAGCATTTAGGTAAAGTGGTAATCTAACCCCTTCAACAATCCCAACCCTAGAACCCCACCTGCCACCCAACACTTAGCTTCCCAACAATTTCCTTGTTCTCCTCTTTGAGCCCTCTCTATTGGTCCCATTACTTGTGTGCCACATCATCTTTCCATCCCATCTCAAGATCCCCCTCTACAACCTTCAACTATAGACAGCTAAATAAATAATAAGTATCAAGAAGTGGTCATTGGTTCCTTTTTGCAGTTCCGCTTCTCTTCCTTGGGTGTCATGCCCATTTTTCAAAAGTGATATCTAGACAATTTAGGGCGATATCTTGTGGTTCAGTTTCCATGTGTTGGTTTGCAGTGGGTGTTAGCCAAATATTGCTTCTGCCTGCAATTTTCAGTTCATTCTGGCAACTTGGAGTGATGTTGCCTATGCTTTGGTTGGCTTTCCCCCTTCTCATTGGATTTTTTCTTGGTTTGTGTGAGTTTTTTGTTGTTTCTTTTGGTGCAGCAGGTAGTTCTTAGCTGAGTTTTTATGGCATTATTTCATTTTAGGCTGTATTTTTAGGTTTTTATGGAGTTCTGTTTTGCTCTGTTTAGGTAATGTTTTCCTGTTTTGTACTCTCTTACAATTTTAATAAACTTCTCTCTGCTGATTAAAAAAGGGAGTATTTGCAAAGACCAGAATGATATTGTTATTTCCATGATTTTCAAATGTAGAAGCAAGAAAAAGAGCAGTAATAAAAAAAGGCTGTCAAAATTTATTGTGTCTACTGTAAAAGTAATGTACTAAATCTCAAAAACACATTTTATTTTCATAAAAATTAATATGAACCTCTGATTTCCAATAGTGTTCATAAATTGGAAGCTTCTCCAGGCTGTACATGGAAACATCAACTAGAAATTTACAGCCTATTGCTTTTATTGCAAGAATCAAAATAGAAATTCATGTTTACAATAGTAATTAGAACAAAGAGTCAATAATAAATAAGATATTTACCATAAATTAGAAATTAAATAATTATATAACTATATAAAAACTAAAACGCATCAGATGAAAGCTCAGATAACCCAGCTTCTAGCAAGACATAGTAATCTATGAAACAGGCTGCTGAAATGGAACTGAATAGCCCCAGTAACCCAACCAAATTACTTATCTTTTGTTTAAAATAATACGCTGTGCAGGATATACAAACCTGAACCACACCATCATAATCAGTTGAAACCAAATAGTTCTTAATGTAGTTATTCCAGCAAACACAGCTAAGCTTAGATTTGTTTGACATCTCAATCACCGGATAATGAATGTCAACAGAGTCATTTAAAAGTGCTCTGAACTCAAATATTTTGATTTTCTTAGACACACTAGCAGCAGCAATGTAGTCCTCATCGCGGCTCAAACTCAAGGAACAGATCACATTTGTAGAGCTGAGAAGATCTCCATTTCTTAATGTTCCACACACCTCCAATTTACTATAACGAGCAAACATGCATAAACCTTCAAAAAAGCCCCCTAGGTGATCAGTGGGTATCTGATTCACACTCAGCTCCTCACTCTCGTTTTGCACCTGAAGCCATGTCTCCCTACTCTTCAACAAGTTCTTATCTGAGCGTGTTATGGCAGCAGATTCTGTGATCTGGAGTTGGGATCTCATGGCAAAATATGCATTTTCAATCTGACTGATATTTTTCATCAACCACGCCTCTTTCATATTTGATGACGACAATGACCTAGAAAGCACATTTAAACCTTTATGACCTTCCAGATGAGGATCTCGCTCTCTAGCAACAGGGAAGTCTTTGTGTGTCCAACAACAAACTGAGAATGACCTCAGCAAGTGCCTTCTCTCAACCTCCTTAATATCCTCTTCTAAACACCTTATATTTCCTACTAACCTGGAGGCACACTTCTCCCTGTTTTCTTTCAATGAAATCAAGAAATCAAGCAACCGCTCTGATTCAGCATCATCATCTTCAGCAGGAAAGGACAGGTTGTCTCCTAGATGCATCTCCTGGGATCCATAAAGTAACTCAGACTGTAGGATTTCCCTGTAAATAAACAAAGGCCCCTTAATAATTAATATGCCATGTCCAAACATATTAACTAATTTAATTTCTAAAATATACAAGCTATTCCTATAAATTATGATGTTTAATATTCAATAATCAACCTATTAAAATAATACGATATCAGAACTCACATTTAGAGCTTTTAATATGTTCATCCATTGAGAAAAGACCTCAATGTGGGATGAACAGGAGGGCTCCCCACCCACTAGGAAATTAATTTAGTAACAAGCTGCCCATTAATGTCACAAATATAGATTAGCTGCAGATACACCCCAGTGACTACTGAATACCTAAGTCGCAGCTAGAATCAGATGCCAAGGACTAAGTTTGCCAGAGGGTTCCTTCCCCTTAATCATCGGTGGTAATCATTTTCCAGCATGAGGACAACACAAATCAACAGGATTCATAATGTTTATTTGAGCTACTAGTTGAGCTTCTCAATTCCCAGCCACCAAGAAACCACATTCAACTGTGCCATTGAGATACCGTTCAATATTACTAACACATATTTTCAACTTAAGAAATTTTCAGAACATAACTAAAACTCTATCTTCAAATATACCTGTATGGCTTTTCATACATTTTCTTTTTATTGTCTTCCTTGTTATGTTTCCCTTTCCTTCGAATGAATCTATAAGCATAGTTGTTAAAATGACTTCTTTTCAAGAATTTTTAAAAATATAATAAAAGCTTCAACCTCGAATACAGTATAATTTCTATTTAGATGGGGCTTAAAGAGTGCACAATTGGTAAAGCTGAGCATCTAAGTGGACATTAGAGCAAGATGGTAAGAATAAAAGTTTGCTGCAGAGCTCTTGCTCCTTGTTCATTAGTGATATTCATTTTGCAGGATGATGGGTGTTGAGAGTTGCTGAGAATCTAGCAAGAGGCATGAGCATTTCAGTGAGAATTTTTTCTTTATATCCTCAGCGTAGCGGGCCAGGGGGGATGCCTTAAAATTGGCATGCCCTTTGGTTATCATCTTTGGCAGTACATCACCAACTTACACATGCAAAGCAAAGCCATGGAGATTTCAGGATGTCTTTTTTATTTTTTATTTTTATTTTTGGATAGATAAAAAGGAAGGGGTATAGTCAGGTTTAAACCCCACTCAAATACAAAAGCTGGGATGGGCCTCTACCATGGCCATCCCTGTCATTTTAAAGAGTATCATTTTTACAATTAGTAAGTTTTATGATTGAAATGTCAGAAATCGGCAAGAAAAAGAATAGATCAATGAACTGGTGTATATGGTAGTACCTTGTTGTTGGACGGCAGGAAGGTTCAGGATGAAGAAGCCAAAGACAAAAGCCAGCTTCCATTGGATATCCAGAAAGAAAATTTGGTGGAAGAATCCGACGATTCAATTCCAACATCACTGCTGAATGCTCCTCCCATGATTCAAAACAGCAGAGCAACTGGTGGAAACAGCCCACGCTAGTCAGAAAAAATAGCCTTTCAAGTTTCATCCCAACTCCTTGGATTAATATAAAAAAAAAAATAAGTAAATGAAGAGGGGAAAAAAAATCAACATGACTAAGAAGCAACAGAAAAGACTTGACTGCCTTTGTGTATTCAATTGAAGCAGCAGATAATTAGATAGACATTTTAATAGTTTATTTCAAATACAGAGAAGCAATAGATAGGACCGAATGTTGATGTTTATTCAATTAAAATCTCAATAGTTTATTTAAAAGACACTAAATTTGGAATGCAAATGCAGACAGAAGGCGGCAGAAATGCCCCTCCTGAACCACTATCATAATATTAGGTGTGCACAGTGGATACTACGCTTTAACAACTGAGCATGCCATAAACTGACAAATCAACGCTGCGCAAGAAAATTGGTTAAATGTATCTCTCTCTCAAAAGCCTACAATCACAACTTTAGGGGCCTTCTTCCATATCAGGTAGACAAAAGTGCTAAGAGTAGTATGCAGCATATCAACAGAGCTCTGCACCTCTAAATCGCCCAGGCTTATAAAGTGTGGTCTTCCTATATGTCTTATTCATAAAACATTTGGCACCAGATCACTCTAAAACAAATGCTTCAAATATTTCAGGCGAAATCACTGCCATAATCGACACCCCCTCACCCCCCTCAAAAGGGAAAAATAAAAAATAAAAAAAAGGCCATGTGATTGGTTTCCAACCCAACCCACAAAGCTCAATCTTGGAAAGGGGGAAGTTGTACCGTTCACTGGGAATCCAAGATGGTTCAAAACTAAAACACCTGCCTCTTAAGAGGCAATTAAATGTAAACAAAAATCCCCTATGTTTTATGTTGAACAAATTCCATGCAATCATCCTAATGATAGTGCTTACTTTTAAGTAAAGCTATTTGGGTCCCTTTACTTCTGATTGACACAATCAAAGGAGTGTACTCGCGAATTTTGGTTCAATGAAGGACTTTTCTGAGGTCTCTCAAATAGGCTCTAACTAAGAAAGTACAGGTCCTTGCATGCGTCAATTTGAAATAGAGGCACCAAAATATTTAAAAGTACATGGGCAGACTTTTGAGTTTGATTTCATTCAAAGAGAATTGTGTTTCAAAACCAATTTAAAGGCTCAAAAAACAACTTGGAGACATTGTACTCCGTCACACGTTCTTTCCATAGTATATATCTTAATACATATGGTTCAGCATGATGGTATACGTAAACAAAGATTATGTATTCCTATTACATAATCATGCCTAAATTATCAAACATATATTCATTAGAACATGATTTCCACACATTACTAAAACAGTTTAAATTCAAGTTGTATGACTAACATTGAAGCTAGAAAATAATCAAATCAAATACCACGATAAACAATTATATAAAGAATTCCACAATACATATGCTTACCTCAAATAGAAGAATGCCAAGACCATAGATGTTTGATGAAAACATGCAGCCCTTCTTATTCAGCATCTCTGGACTAGTATACCACTTCATTTCCACCTGATCATTTACAAAAGCTGATGGTTGATGTATTGGGATGTGTGTATTATAGTGCAAATTATTACTGACATAGTGTCCAACTGATCCAATATCCTGAGGATTGGAGAAGTTGATACCAATATCGTGGCTAGTTTCACTTCTAAGGTGATGTTCAGATGCATGCTCAGATTGGTGCCTAAGAGAATTCATGTTCCCACTGAATTTTTGTTGCTTCACGCCCATACAACCACAGGAATCCATATCTTTCGCCAATGGCCTTTTCTTAGCCATATTCCAATATATTTCTGATTCTCTTCGCACTAATGAACCAATATATTCAATTCTATTTTCTGGCAATAAAATGAAACAAGATGGGCATAGGTCTTGTAAGGCCAGTTCATGAGAGTGTGCAAAGTCCACCAATTCCACAATTTGTTTAAACAAATACAAGCTCTTGGCTTTATCAATGTTACGACACCCAGGCTTCAACCAATTTCTCAAATTGATACCATCATAAAAAAAATTTGGATCAACTTTATCAAAACTGTGAGGAGAAGATTGGTCATGGCTGGTACTTGAGTCCAATAAGGCTCCAAAAGCCACCCTATGGGCCAAAGTTTTGCTATTTTGGGCCACAATTTCATTACCAAATCCACTGCAAGCTTCTGGGCTTTGACACTCTATCCCCTTACCTTTGGTTCTCTTAGCAAAAAACGGAGAAAATCCAGAAATAGATAATATCTTTGATTGTGTACCATTAAAAGGTGCTGTTTTGCTTGAGATGATGTTGTTGCCACTGTTATTTAATTGAACAGAGATCTCTTTTGGACCTTCATCAATTTGCTTGCTCAACAAAGGTTTCATATCCTGTGAATCACAGGGCAATGTCTTCAAATCCTCCTTGATACTCATCTTATCCTTTTCTAACCTACAGTTTCCAACCAAATTCTTACCTCTAGACCCACTTTCCAGATGATATAGATGATTCCATTGGTTTTGCCTAAAATGCATTCCTTCTCTACTAGTTAACCTGCTAATAGTAGCTAAGCTTGGGCTTGTATAATTTTTTGTTGCTAGCTCTTTCATCACAAGCCCAACATCAATCATAGAACAAGAACTGGGGCAAGTAGGCTTGGATTCATCTAAAGAAGTCACGCAACTGCTTAGACCCTTACTCCCTACAGAATCTGCATAAATAAAAGTTGAATTCTGATGCACATTACCCCCACCAGCTGCATGTGCGTTTGGTGATTTTACCATACTGGAACCATCATGCTTCAATTGAGGATCATAATCTTTCAATTGAAGTTCTGGACTCACCGCAACATCCTCTACAGCCAATTCATCATTGTCTTGCTTCATGTTATTGAAACCAACCATATTCAGTCAACATGTATGTTTTGCACTTGTTTCAACTTAAGGTCATTATCTTTTTTACTTTAATTGTTACTATTATTGTCTTTTGAGTTTTAAACTCAATGCAACATCCTTTGCAGCCATTTCGTTGTCTTTTATGTGTCATTGAAACAAACCTTAACCAGCATTCAAGATATGCTTTGCTAATGTCCTGCACAATAAAAATTCAAAAATAAAAATGATTTATCATAAACAAGAGGAGCATGATAACATGTAGACAAGCATGTAATCTGTAATATATGTACACACAGAGAAATAAAGATACATTACATGTGTACAACATCTAGTTAAAGAAAAATATCTCCAAAGAATTCAGCATTGTTGATTAAAGACATAAAAAAAGGGGCATCCCTACACCATAAGACTCCCCGCTTTGAGAGGATAGGGGGAGGGTCATCACAGCGTACGCAGCCATAGATGTCAAATAGATTCGAATTGTGAATCGAGAATCGAATAGAATCGTAAGATTCAGTACAAATTTCCAAAATCAATTCTAAAGGACATGCATATATTGATATATAAACAAGAAGCAAATGTAAAGTATTGTGTGAATGGCTGAATGGTTTGGCCTCGAGTTCTGTATATTATATATAGACTTTACAAGAATGCTATACATGGAAAGCAAATAAGTTCCAGCATGATTCTAGCCCTATACATGTAAACTATAATCTGTCAAAAATATGTGCCAACTGTACAGAATAATGAATGGAAAAATAAGGAAATAATTGTGGGCTGAAATAAGGAAAGAAGTGTGGGCAGCAAGGCTTTTGCTGTTTGCTGTTCCGTTGACAGCTTCCCCTCAAATTGATGCAGGTTGATCAACAAGCATCAATTTGCTTCTTAGGAAGCAATGTCAATGACGAGTGAGAGCCTTGGTGAAGATATCAGCAATTTGTAATTCAGTGGAAATATGTGGAAGAGTGATAACACAAGCTTCAAAGCTTCACAGATGGAGTGACAATCAACTTCAATATGCTTCGTGCACTCATGATGGACAGGATTGGCCATGATCGAGGATAGCACTCGTATTATTGGCATGTAGGGGTGTAGGATTGGTCTCAGAGAAATCTAACTCAGCAAGCAAACCTCGAAGCCAAATAATTTTAGAACAAGTAAGAGACATCGCCCGATATTCAGATTCCGTCGATGACTTGGAAACTCTGTCTTGCTTCTTACTCTTCCAAGAGATCAATGCATCACCTAAGAACACACCAACCAGTGATGGAGCGACGTGTATCTGCACAACCAGCCCAATCATCATCACTATAAGCAACAAGGCAAGTAGAATTGCCTGTAGGGAAGAATAAACCACGGGCAGAAGTGCCCAAAACATAGCGTATGATCCTACGGACAGTAGCCAAATGAAGATGACGAGGACTCTGAAGAAACTGGCCGACTTGCTGTACAGCAAAAAAAATGTCTGGTCTAATAATGGTGAGATAGACTACCCACCAACTTCCGGTATAAACTGGGATCAGCAAGTAAGTCACCCTCCTCTTTGTGAAGCTTGACATTTAATTCCATGGGAGTATCAACAGAAGTACCCTCTTGAAGGCCATCTATAGCCACCAAATCACTAGCATACTTATGTTGATTGAGTGAAATACCAGAGGGACTACGATGCAGCTCAAGACCAAGAAAATATGTAAGAGACCCAAGATCTTTCATATGAAAGGACTTTGAGAGATGAGTCTTGAGCTGAGCAAGTAAAGCAGAATCGGAACCAGTGATCACAATATCATCAACATAAATCAAAAGAACAACAATACCCATGTCTGATTTCCGAAGAAACAATTGAGTTTCATACTTGCTCTGCTTGAATGAAAATTGTAATAAAGTGGTGCGGAATTTATCAAACCCGACCCTCAGAGCTTGTTTAAGACCATAAAGAGAGCGACGAAACTTACACACATGTGAAGTCAGAGAGGGAAACAAGCCCGGGGGTGGCTTCATATAAATACACTCTTTAAGATCCTTGTGAAGAAAAGCATTCTTGACATCCATTTGATGTAGTGGCCAATCACTGGAAGCAGCAATAGCCAGAATCATACGAACAGTAGTCATCTTAGCCACAGGAGCAAAGGTCTCTTCATAATTGACACCATATTCCTGATTATTCCCAAGTGCAACAAGGCGAGCTTTGTAATGATCCGGACTTCCATCAGATCGGACCTTGAATGAGTAAACCCATTTGCAACCCAGAGGAACAATGGTGGGAGGACAAGGCTCAATGTGCCAAGTGTGACTAGCCTCTAGAGCGGCAATTTCTTCCTACATAGCTTGTTGCCAACAATCATGGTTGGCAACGTGTGAGTAGGATGTGGGAATATCTAAATTGGCCAATGCAACAGTAAGAGCTGAAACAGAATTGCCAAAACTGGAAGAGTTCCCCCATACCTATCTCGGGGTTTAAACACTCAAGGAGAGTGATGTACCAAAGGCTCTGGAGGTACTGATTGAATCTGGAGCGCGGTAGGATCAGATATCGGATGAGCCACCGGAATAGACTATGGGCAGGAGCATCGCGTATACACAATACCTGGTTTAAAACGAGAACTGACTTGATGAGGATCCAAGAACTGCTCCTCAAAGGAGGGGAGAATCACAATAGAAGAGGAGGGCACAAAGGACACAGGAAATAAATGTTGATTTTCAAAGAAAATAAAATTCCTAGAAATGCGTGTAAGATGTAATGTAGGATCATAGTAAACAAATCCCTTTTGACACACATTATATCCCAAGAATGCACATCAAACAGATTGAGCAGATAATTTATGTCCCTCATGAGGAAGTAAATGAACAAAACATACACAACCAAAGGTACAGAGGTTATCGTAACTAGGTTGCTTAGCAAATAAGCGGAAATAGGGAGACACCATGAGTTGGACTTGAGAAGGTAAACGATTAAACAAGTAGTAGTTTTCAGAGCCTCAACCCAGAACATGGATGGAACAGAGGATTCCAACAAGAGAGTACGTACCACATCTAGGAGATGACAATTTTTGCGTTCGCCTACTCCATTCTGTTGGGGAGTAGCAGGACATGAATGTAGATGAATAATACCTTTAGAAGCCAAAAATGCCTGAAACTCAGTAGACAAAATTCACCACTGGAATCTGTGCATAATGCCTTTATAGAAGCAGAAAATTGATTGTCAACATACACTAAAAACTCATATTTAGAGCGAAGAAAGTAGACCCAAGTAAATCTGCTATGATCATCAATGAGAGTCACATAGTATTTAAATTTTTCATGTGAACTAACCGGGGAAGGTCCCCAAACATCACATGGATAAGATCAAAGCACTGAGAAGCTCTACTTGCATGCAAAAAGAAGGGAAGCTAGCATGCAAAGGGAAGGGAAGAGTTTTGCTTTTACCAAGTTAGCAAGAAACACACTCAAGAGATAAAGAAGAATGTTCTTTATTACCAAGTAAACCAGAGTTCAATACATGAGATAAGATCTGAGTATTGGGATGGCCTAAACAACAATTCCACACCATACTAAGATCCGAAACATTATTACAAGCAAAAGACATAATAGAAGAAACTGGAGAAAGTGCTGGAACAGGCAAAAGTAGTGGAAGCAAGCACCCCACTTTAGGTCCCTTTGCGATCGGCTCCCCCATTACCTGATCCTGCACAACACAACCATCACCAAAAAAATTAACAGCACAATTATCATCAACTAATTGACCAACAAAAATAAGATTCGTGGAAAGCTGAGGAGCAAGAAACACATCGATGAACTTAGAAGAGGCATCTCCGACAGCAGCTATTGGCAAAAAACTGTCATTGGCAGTCTAAATAGCAGATTGACTAGTGTAGGGCCAAACATGACATAGAGTAGTGGGATTATTCTTCATATGAGTAGAGGCACACAAGTCCACATACCAGAGTTTAGTAGAATTGTTATCTTGGAGCCCCATTGCCGATAATGCCAAAATTAGCATATGTTGCACCATTTCGGGTGTGTTGTAATTCGCTGCAGGAGGTGCAGGAACAGAGGAGTCACCTGAAGAAGAGCCAAGGGCCGCAAAAGTCACTATGGGAGGTACAATGACAGAAGTCTGAAATGCCTAGGCTTGACGATTCTATAGGCGGATACGACAGTCTTTGATAGTGACCCTTCTTCTTGCAATAAGAGTAGTATTTCTTGGAACAATTAGCAGCAATATGCCCAAATTCTTTACAGAAAAAACACTGCAAGGTGCTAGAATGCGCAGGTGGTCCTCGTCGTTGAGCAACATAAGCCACAGGGACAGACCCTGAACTACCATAAGATTGTGCCAAAGTAACTTGAGCACTAAACCGTTGTTCTTCACGAAGTAACTCACCAAAACGAACATCAAGAGAAGGAACAGGAGAGCAATTCAGTAGAGAAGAGCGAACAAATTCATACTCGAGGTAGAGTTTCATAAGAAACTGATCACAACGACTAGTCTTGTGAAAACGTTGAATAATGGGAGGAGAGACAACAGGAACATCAACAGTAACCAGATCAAAATATTCATTCCAAAAAGTCAAAAATACCAAATAAAAGTCTTGGATGGAGCGATTATCATGTTGAAACACGGCAATCGCATGCTCTAACTGAAAACGACGAGCACCATTATCTTGATGATATACTGTTTTTAAGTAAGTCCACGTGGATTGAGCAGTGCGATAAGGCCGCAAGTTGGGGACAAAATGTGGCTCAACCAAGCCAAGAAATAATCAGAGCATCAAGCACAGCCCATGAAGGACAAGCCACTGAATCCTTGGATTTGATAGAATTGGATGCACAATTCGTGCCATCAATGTGACCCCAAAGATCTTTTCCCTTAAGGAAAAGTTCAAATTGAAAAGCCCACGTAGAATAATTGTTGCCCATAAACTTGGCACACACAGGTGCGAAGTCCATGCTAAATAAAGGAGAAAATCGAGAAGCTCAAAAAACAGACTGTGCCGGAAGAAAAATACTACCATAAAATCCAAAAATCCAAAAATAAATCAATTGCAAGTACAAAGAAAACCAATATCAACCTGCCTGCAATAAAAAATAAATCGTGAAGCAAGAAACCTGTTGTGCCGAGAATCACAAGGACAAAGAAGCACCAGAAACAGCAACAAAAATCTGTTCCGATCGACTTGCCTGCACTAAAAATAAATTGCAAACCAAGAAACCTACTGTACTGAGAATCACAAGGACAGAGAATCACCGGAACAGCAATAGGAAGTTGTTCCAACTTCCAATAGTCACTCAGTCACAGAAATACCAAAAAACAGAGAACCAAAAAATTCAAGAAGAGAATAGACCCACTACAACCACAAAGACAAAAGACACCTCTGAAACTGAGAAGACAAAAAAAAATTCGAGGGGGAAAAATAATTAGCGATCGACTGGCTCTGATACTATGTCAAAGTATTGTGTGAATGGCCAAATGGTTTGGCCTTGAGTTCTGTATATTATATATAGACTTTACAAGAATGTTATACATGGAAAGCAAATAAGTTCCAACATGATTCTAGCCCTATACATGTAAACTATAATTTGTCAAGCCCTATACATGTAAACTATAATCTATCAAAAATATATGCTAATTGTACAGAATAATGAATGGAGAAATAAGGAAATAATTGTGGGCTGAAATAAGGAAAGAAGTGTGGACAGCAAGGCTTTTGCTGTTTGCTGTTCTGATGACCTCAAATAAGTTTACATTTTGACAATAAAAAAATCACATTTCATGTGTATGTTTTCCCTAAACAAATAAAAAGTAAGGGAATGAGTCAAGAAATATTAATTAAAATAATGAACATATTGCTATTTAAGGGAAGGAATCGAAACAAAATAATTAAAGAACTGAACTCTTGGTGTTTATCAACAATTAAAAAAAACATTTCATGCATATTATTTCTTGATTAAAAAGAAAAAAAAAATAATTAACTTTAAAAACGATATAACTGAACAAACTAAAAAAATACTTTTGAATTCTTAACAACATAACAAATCGTGAGTAAGACATTAACCAATTTGTGTTCTACCCCTTCTTCTCAATGGTAGAGCACTTTACTCCAAGAGTGAAGAATGGTTTGGTGAAAGCAACATAAGACCTAAAGTTCTACTTTCTCCTCTTTTTTAGCACAAAAACTGACGTAGACGAGGAATGGAAGCTAATCTTGTTTTAAAAAAATATTTTAAAATGGGTTTAAACTAGTCGAGCTTGTCAGGATACGATAGGTCTAAAATCATGTGAATCAATAGATTCAAATCGATTTTCTAGATTCAAGAGTTGAATCGATAGATTCAATAGCGATTTAGTTTATTTTAGATCCGCTAGTAAGAATCAAATCGATTTGGCGTGTAATTGATACGAATCATATGAATCGAATCGTGAATCGTACAATTCTAACAACCATGTACACAGCCTTTCCCATGCTTTTATGTAGAGAGGTTGTTTTCTTAGACTCAAATCCATAACCAACTAGTCACAAAGGAGCAACCTTACCGTTGATCCAAGGCTTGCCCTTAATTGCTGATTAAAGACATGTTGATACAAAAAGATTGAGATTACTTCAATAACAAACTTAGATTCTACATAGAAAAAATGAAATTTCTTTTATCTAAACTACATATAAATATATGAATAATGCAAACCAATTTGCGGACCAAAATATCCTAGCCTTTAGAGAATAAGGCAAGACATTCTTAAAAATTACTAAGTTTAACCATTATTATACACATTTAAGGTACTGTTTGGGAACATAAATTTTGAGGCTTGGATTTGGAATTGTGTGGATTTGGACCAAACTCAATACAATTTTGTACTACATTTTCTTTAAATCCATACAAATCCAAATCCAAGACCCGAAATCCATGCCCCCAAATGCATGGTTAGAGTAATTATTCTAGATAGGTTGAGAGTTGAGCATGAAATTTTTTGCAAGACTTTAATGTACTTATACAGTCAAGAAAGTTTTTGTTCATTTTTCACAATTAAACTTCAATGATTCATTATTAATTTATGAATTTGAACAAATATTGAATTGTCATTATTTCTTATCACCATCAATTAAAATGTCAATTACACAAATAAAATGTTCGTTTGGTTGAATTGACAAAATGAAAGTAACAATTCATAAGTGTTATTAGCGAAGATACTTCCAAATAAATGTGGAATAAGTCAACAACTTTGCATCATCCCAAACTATTAGAATATGAATAATATCATTTAGAAAAATAATAACATTGACGTATGAAAGAAAAATATTAAAACAAAGTCATTGGCCTAAAAGTACTCTTTAAATAAAAAATCCCAAAATGTTCACTTGTAACCACTCGTTTGGGAGACATGTGAGAAAATGACTAGTCTATATTAAGATCAACTATAAAAAACTTTATTTGATTCACGTCCAGTCTACAAAATAATATAAATAATTCAATCCTAAACAAACTCTTTTTGTCCTTGTTAGATTACCCCTTTGCCTAAAAGTTTAAGCTATTAGGTAACGAACCAACAATGCCTATCAAGCCTTAACACTCCCCCAAACATGCAATCCAATTTCATGTGGAGAGACAAACAAACAATAAAGAACGCCCATTATAAAGAGTAAGATAATTTTTAACAACGAAACTATAAAGTGCGATAAAGCAGGCAACAAGATTAGAACCTGAGGCCTCCGCACTTTAATGGCATGTAAAATTATGACTTTACCTAAAAGCTTAAACAACCAACAATCTATATCAAGCTTTAGTCCTATATCAAATCTATTGACCTTTTTAAGTTCTAGAATCTACCTATGTTTGATATGCACATAGGTTATGTTTGCTCCTATGAAATGTCTCTTCGTAGGAATAACATAAAAATTTAATAACTTGCTAACCAAAATTTATTAATCATGTAACATAAGAAATTGATAACAATATTGTCATAATAAAGCAAGCGACAAAGCAAAATTTTTATATTAATTTGTAACACGGACTAGACAAGGAATAATCATCGCTGAATTTTCCCACGTGAACCAAAATTCTTATCTTATTCCATGTTAGATGGAATAACACAAAATTTTGCACGTGCACCTTTTTTTTTTAATTGCCATATAATCTCTATATAATTTTGACTGCACTCTCAATTATGTTCCTAGGAATAAACATTTTGCATCCCATATTTAATTAGTCTTGCGTGCTAAAATTTTCACATGCCCGCATGTGCATCTTGACTACATAGCAAAAATGAATCAACAATCAACTTACCAAACCCATCTTAAAACTCAACGCTTAAAAAGAAGAAATAAATAAATACTCATCCGAAAAACATGAAAAAGTACTCAAATGCCCATGACCAGTCTCAATAAGACAAGATGTCATACGACTATGAAAGACGAGCCGGATTCGGACAACCCTGACAAGATTTCATACTCGAACAAAAATCTATTTTCAATTTATTCCAACCATTCAACTATTCAAGCATACAACTCTGTTTGCTACCTTTAAATTGAATAACCGTTTCCCTCCTTTCCCTACCAGGATTACAATCCCTTTTTAAAGAAAATGGGAGACTACAAAGCAAGCATCAAAAGAACTACGTTAATTTCCAAAGAACAAACATGCTGGACCTTCATTGTCAACGCACCTGCAGAAATCACAAAATGCAGAAACAGACCAACAACAATTACACTCCGTAGGGTCCCTCGGAAACTGCAAGAAAAGACAAGAAGGAACCCAGAACAGCAAATTCAACTCCAACAACATGGTCTCAAATTTTTTTATCTTTCATTTCTATTCCCACAAATCAAGCAGGGCGTTAACAAGCAGAAATCATTACCATTGTGTGCAGCATCAAAGCTACGCGAAAAAGATCATCGAAGAGGCTGCATACCCTGCAACCACAGAACCCTCAAAGTCTCGGGAGCAAGGAGAGAGGTGCCCGTGGGAAATGGAAAATATCTTCTCAATCCCTTGATTTTTTTATTTTTTTTTGCATTGTAAGAAACAGGGTCGCAGCGTTTAATCCACATTTTTACAGAAGACCAGCGATTGGGCGTCCCAAAAGCTTTGCATTTGGTTGGGCAATGAGGTTTATAAATAATTGAAATATTTGGGGTATATGTATTTCTACGTATCCCTTCTATGTAATTTTCATTAACAGTAACAGAGCGTCTCTTCCTGCTGTCCGTATGAAGTCGGTAGAAGTTCAGCCGACATCTTAGTTTCATTTTTTTTTTTTTTTCTGATGAAAAGTGTTAAATTTTAATAATTTATAAAATTATAGGAATTTCAAATTTTATTACTTTATTATATTCATAATTATATTAAATATTGGGCATGGCCCAATTTATTAAAGGTTTGAACCACAAATTTCAAAGTATTACATGACAACATCCTCGGCCCTAATTAATCCAAGGATGAATTTAATTTTATTACTTTTAATTTATTAAATTATGAATATATATGTATATATATATATATAAATAAAAATATAGGAATTAAAATATATTTCACCTACATATTTAACTTTTAGTACAAATTTAAATCAGATAAAAAATTTAACATAATTTAATATAATTTAAATTTCATGATCTTATAAGAATTAAAATTAAAATACGGAAAATAAAAAAGCACAAAATTTGTAAATACCGGCAGAGTTTTAAGGGCAAGAGCATGGGATGGGCAGCGACGTCGGCCGGTCCGCCTGATTGGAGGGAGAAAAGACCAGCCACTGGCACCCTGCCGTCAATCCTTTTCGGCGCTTCTCGTCTTTTAATTAATATTGCTCATACTTATCTGCCCCTGCTTTTGCCTATACTTACCTACCACTGCCATTGCCATTTTCTTCTTGTTGAAAGAACGTAGTGCGCCCTCTTATTTTTCAATAAATAATATTCTATATTCTTTATTTTGTAAAAATTATCACAAAATTTTGATTTTTTTGAAAGAATATATTTTTAATCCAATCATTAAATTTACGAAAAAATTAAAATTTATCCTTAATAAAATTAACAAATTTACCCCCTCCCTCAATTTTGATAAAATAAATTAATAATAAATTTTACAATATATTTTGAACATTAAACTTATAAGTAAATTGAAGACCGATAACTAAATATAAGTATGAAAAATAATTAAATTATTATTTTAAAAAATTTAAATTATAAAAAATAAATAAATAATACAAATAATTCAAAAAGATACTTAAATAATTATATTGTTACAAAATATTTGTTATATACATTTCATAAAAATTAAATGACCACATATGTTTTTTAATAAATAAAAAATAGTTTAAAAATTGATTTGGATAAGACGATCCGTGGCTTAATTTTTGAGTTTGATTGAGTATGATATTTAATAATATAAAAACTTCAATAAAATCAGGATAAGTCGGGTGAATTGTTTTAAATAATAGTCAAGTAATTAATATAAATTTGGATTTTATTTATTCATTTGGCATTCATATCTTTCACGTAGAAGAACTAACATTTCATTTTATAATTTTAGTTTATTAAAATAAATTTTAAACTTTTATTTTATCTTTTATTTTACACTATGTTTGATAAGTTACTTAATTTAAAAAATATTGAACTATTCTTTTATTTGTTTTATATTGTGTTTAGTTATTAATTTTTTATGAAAAATACATCTAATAAACATTTAGTAGTGTTATAATTACTAGGTATTTTTATGATGTATTAGTGATTTTTATTTTTTCAAACATATTTTAAAAAAATTTTAAATAATAATATTTTGTTTAGGTTTGATGATGTCAATTATTTGATTTAAAATGATTGGACCAAATACACTAGTTAATTTGAGAACTAGTTAAGTTTCGAACTATCTAGTTTTTAATTCATTATGTTGGCCATTTTTTAAAATTATTTTATTAAATAGGTGGCATTTTAATACTATGGCTAGAATTAAAATTCTTTCATATATATGTAACGATGGATTAACGGTTTTATTTTGTCAATAAAAGTAAACATTGAGAGATTTTTTGATAGTTTTTGAAAAAAAATATAAAAAACAGGAGGTGGAATGTCAGAAAACTTAAGTGGTGTTTTGGATTTTACCCATTAAAATTTTACTCTCTAGAAAAAAGCATGTCAATAGTTTAAAAAATTATAAAATTTATGGATGCTCTTATTTTAACCATGTTGTAAAATAATATGGTTATTTATTTTGATTTTAATTAAAAATTATGCATAAAATAAATTATTTAATTTTAAAAATGGAATTTTAGATATTAAAATTTTGTGACAGTGAGTTGATAAAAAGGAAGGATTTAATAGTCCCTAATCTAATAAAGGAAAACACTCTAGATCAGGTGAATTGGTAGGAAAAGATTCATCTAGCTGTTATTGTTGTTGTTGTGGTTGTTGGCATGTTGCTAATTTGCTATTGCTATTGTTGTTATGAGTCGATAAAACAACTAAAAAAATAAAATTTAGAGTATATTTGGTGCATTATTTTTATTTTTTGTTCATGTTTCTATGTAATATGAGAACATATTATGAAAAAACATTTATTTACATTGTAAATTTTATTTTTCTATTCGTATTGCTAGTTTTAATATATTTTTGAAAAAAAAATTAAAAATTAAATTTTATGATTTTCAGTTATTTTGACAATCTATTGTCAAAAATTTTTATAAACTTTTGTGAATTAAGCCTTCACCTTATACATAAAATGAACATAGGAATTTCAAATATAATTAAAATAAGCATTTAAAAAAATAAAATTATTTTTACTATTTTTCAATTGTCATATAAAATAAGTTAGTCTTATAAATAATTTTTTAAATATATTGATTAATTAAAATAATTATTATAATTTATATTTAACTTATATTATTTTGTATCTTTATTATTTTAATCATATTTTTTTAATTAATATTCAACTTAAGAAAAAAAATGAGCATGTGATCAATCAAGTCTATACACATGCACATATATATATATATATTAATTTTCAAATAAACAAATTAATGAATAGGTTTATGTTTTAAACAACTTAATAATTTTTTTCAAAATAAAAATTCCATGAATTAACAATAGAATAATTACTAGAAATATACAAGATTTCTTGTTTCAAAATATAATAATAACTATTTTTTAAAAATTTTACGCCGCCAACTATAAAAAATCGGAATATATTTTTGGTGTGCTTTCATTGTGTAATGACAAAACAATATGTGATGAAATTTTTACCAAAATTGGGCTTCACAATATTTTTATAATATTTTTTTAATTAGTCAATGGATATTTTACCGGGAGACATCTTGTATTTGGATTTGAAAAAAATCTAACATAAATTTTATTAAATTTTGTTAAAATTCACCCAAATTTAAGTTCAAACCCTAAAATTCACGTTTCCAAACACAGCAATATAACTTTTCAAAAGGAAAAATTGATAAATTTAAACTAAGAATAATTAATTTTAAAAAGTTGAGGAAATGGTCAAATGAACATATATAGCAATAGTTTTCTTATTGTATTAGCGCATAGCCATTCTTATTATAATTGTATACAATAGGAATTAATCATTTTTACTTCTTTTGTTAGTAGCTTAATTAATAGTAATCAATAAGTTGTAATAATATATTAAGATTATGTTTGGTTCATGGAATAACCACTTTTAGCAGAAATAGAATACGGTGAAAATATAATGAAAAATATATAAAAATGTAATAATCTAGAAAGAGGTCACCCAAGAAAAAGTTTGTGTTACTCCATCAAATATTGATTATAAATGGAATAAACATTTTCATAATAAAATTTTAAAATTTATAAATCTTCATTAAAATTTATTAGAGAGATGCGTACATTTTCTTGAGATTTCAAAATTTCAGGAGTGTCTCCAAATATTTGATTTTTAATACACTTATGTTCTAACATCCCAAAGTTTCAAAATATCACAGATCTCTCTTAATATTAAATTTTTGAGATATGTCTGTCAAGCCTATATACAAATATAAATGTCTCAAAAATTAATATTAATGGTAAAAATTTCTAAATTTTAGTGCACCTTTTCTGTCAAAAAAAAAAAAAAGATTATTGTCTTTCACTCAACTAAAACTAAAAAGATAACACTATTGCTTTGTTGCCTTTTAGCCAATTAAAATTCAAAAAAGATAAAACTATTCCAATTAAAGTTTCAAACATTTGAGAAATTTGAGATTTAATTGACCCAAAAGTAATAGTTTTTACATTAAATTTTATAAAGATAATTTTTGAAAGCATGGTTGTCACCATTTGAATTTAAATTAGATAAAAATTTAATATAATTTATATTAATTTTATTAAATTTATACATATTTAAATTTAACGTTTAAAATCTAATTATTATAATAGTAAAAAAAATAAAATTAAAATACCAAGTATGGAAAATAAAAATGCAGAAAATTTGTAAATAAATACCAGCAGAATTTTAAAGTCAAGAGCACAGGATGGCCAGCAACGTCGGCTGATCCACCTGATAGGAGGGAGTAAAGACCAGCCACTGGCACACTACCTACAATACTTTTTGGCGCTTATATATCTCATACCACTTCTTTTGGCTATATTTACCCATCACCGCCATTGTCATCTTCTTCGAGTTTTTTTTTTTTTATAATGGTTCTGTGGGAACTTTATTTCCCACTTTAATAAGAACCAAAAATCACTGGACCATCCAACAATTTTTTACCTAAAAAACTCAACCGACGTTCGACACATGGCAAACATCTCAATTAAAAGTCGTTGGACCATCCAATGAGTTTTTCGTGGGAAACTCAACCGGCGTTTGACACGTGGCAAAATTGGTCGGGTTTTTCATTCCTTCTTCCTCCATTTTCCTCACGAAATTACAGAGTTTGAGTGAGTAAAGCAGCAGTAGGTGGCTAGATGATTGGATCGAACGACTGCGCAGGTGGCTGTAACGTATGAGCATAAAATACCTATAATGCATGAGATGCAATTATTACAGAACCAAGAATTTGAATTGTAATTACAATAAAGAAAAATGGTTTTCATTCCCTTTTGTCTTTCAATTGCCATCTTGTGATGTAAGCATTTGATTCTTTATGGCAACATTTGTATCTTTACCATCCATACGTGCTAAGGTTAATCCTATACAAAAGCTCAAGACACAGGTAAGATACAAAGAGATTTGTTATTATCAAGACCGGATATGAGTCATAGAGTCAACAAGTTGAAAACTAAGTCATAAAGGTTTTTTATTCAAATTGCATTCTTTTGATAATTTGTTTTCATTCAATGAAATCAATTGAAATTGATATCTATAGATCCAAATAATTTTAATAAAAAAAATTATATTTTTGTGTTGCTTAAAAATCGCTGGACCATCCAGCGAGTTTTGGCTGTCACATGCCAACCAACAAGCAGCCCTCCTTCTTTAAAACTCATTGGACCATCCAGCAAGTTTTGTGACGCATCAATGTAGAAAATAAAATTCCCACCAAAATGTTATTTAATATTTTAATATAAAAAATCAAAAAAGGAAAAAAAAATACATATTCTTCCTTGTCTTCATTCCACTTCCTGAACTTCTTTTGGTTCTTATCCCTGTTGAAAGAACGCAGTGACACCCTCTTATTTTTCAATAAAGAATACTTTGTTGTAAAAGATACAGGAAAATAAATAGAGATAAGATAGAAATTTTACGTGGTTTGGCTATGCCTACTTCACGGACGAATGAGATTAAAAACTTCACTATCTCAGGAGGAATTACAAAATGATTTGGAACCGACCTTGTACAAAATATCTCTTTTCTCTCTATCTCTCATCCTTCCTATATATGCCTACTCTCTCTTCAAGCATTTTTGTGTGTATGTCAAAACGAGAGTGAGATGACCCTTTTATAGGGTAATAAGGATAGTACATTATTTATGGTGGTGGAAGATGAAAGGGTGGAAGATAAAGGAGTGGAAGATGAAGGGATGACGACCGTTTATATTTTTCATAACACTCCCCCTTGGATGTCACTCATATATCCTTCTGCTAAGATCTTTAAGATGTCTCATTTCGACGAGATTAACCAATTTCTTGAAAGTTATATAGTAGGCAAAGTTTTGGTGAACAAATCTGTTAGATTATTACTTGATCAGATTTGGTGAACATCTATATCACCATTCTTTTGGAGTTCATATGTATAGAAGAATTTTGGAGAGATATGTTTTATTCTGTCACCCTTTATGTGTCATGCCCCAAACCAGATAGGGTCTAAGATGTTATTTTCTATAAACAATTCACAATAGAAGCAAATAAACTTCAACATTTTTTTTATTACTAGGGTACTAATTAACCGCATTAGAAACGTAATTTAAATAATAAAATTTACATTCTAAAAATAAAAATATACAAACATAACCAACGAGTATTATACTAATTTTTAGTCTAATTTTCTTTTTTTTATTACCACCCGTGCACTTGCTATGTCTAATTTTAGGTATACTCTTCAAGGATATATGAAATATAAAATATGATTGGAATGAGACGACGCTTAGTAAGTAAATACGATCATTATTAGTGTGTGGCCAAGATGAGTTTTCACAGTATTATAATTTCATAAAATAACTTTTAATATTATAACTTCAAAATTGCATTTAAATAAAAGTAAATTTAAAAATTACTGCATAAAACTTTTACCATCAACTATAGCAGTAAAATTTTATAACCATACACTGTAACTGTTAAACAAAACTTGTGAAATTTTAAAAACTATAACTATAAAACTTAATTATATAAATACACACTTCCTTTATGCTTTTCTTTCAAATCATCATTTATGTAACAACCCAGGAAATTTTAACTATTTGAAATAATAAGAAAGATAAAAGGGAAGGAAGAATAAGTTTGAAAAAGGGGGCTAGCAAGCATTTGTCGACGAACTAACTGGTCTCATCGACGAGTGTTCTACCTTGGCTCGTCAACGAGAGTATGTGTCTCGTCGATGAGGAATTACCGAGAGGGGGGTTTTCATGACTGAATTTCGTCAACGAGTTCACTGTCTCGTCATTGAATTGTGTACTAGGACTCGTCGACGAATCTCTACTTATAAATAGTAAGATCTTTCATTTTCTGCACGAAATTTCTTGTATGTTCTCTCTCTCTCTCACACTAAAATTCGACCCTACTATCTTCTCTCTTCGATTTCGGGCCGGATTTAGCTCGATTCGACGATCGGAAGTTACCACAAGACTTCTGGGAATATTCTCTGCAATATAGGCGAAGTGGATCTTTGATTTGAGAAGTTTGGGAAATAGCCCAAAATCAGGATAAGTAAAATAATTTAAGGTATTATCATAATTTTGAGGTGTTTGGAGCCTAGGAAATATTATAAGGGTTTTTTATTAAGATTTGTAGAATTTGGAATTTCTGGATTATAGGGTCTTGTTTTGTTGATTTTGGGTTGAATTTCGAGGAGCAGGTAAGGGGAAATATTTTATAATAACTTTTTAATAATTTTAAATGACTCGTTTCGAGTATGACTTTCTATATATATACAGATATAATTTTCTAAACCTTGATGGTATTGAAAATGTTGTTTTTAGATAAATAAATTATATTGGGAAAAATTGTGTGGTTTAAACCATTTTTGATAATTAAATGGTTGTGAACAATGTGGAATGAAGAATTATTGAGGGTGTGAATACTGTTTGATTGTGAATTCTAGCTGATTGAAACTACTAGTGTTGTGTATATTGTGGTAGAATTATGGATATGTTGAATGATTGATTACTGTTGATATGGGTAGTGGTTCATGTAAATTACGATATAGCATTGGTAGTGGTATGAGGAGGTCGTTATATTGTACCTAGTATAACCGTCATATAATGTTGGCAGTGGCATGAGGAGGTCGTTATATGGACGTTTATATTAGGAAGTAAACATTGGCAATGATAAGAGAAGGTTGTTCACCTATTTAACATGAACAGAGTGTTGTTTTGTATTATGTGTGGACATTTATGGTGTGGTTTGATTAGTCCTGTGTGAACGATTATGTGAATGTAGACCCTGTGTGGGTAAAGTTGAAAACTGTATGAATATCCTGTGTGGGTTGATTATGATTTGGGTGTATGTGTGACTTTAATTGCTTAAGTATTTATGGTAAAATAGATTACTCTATCCGAGGGCTTGCTGAGAAAGGTGAGTACTCTGGTATATGTGGATATCAGAGTAAAGGGAAGCCACTTGTATGGGCGGACAATCTTCCCTATTATCATTGACTTTACCTGGATACATAACCTGAGAGCTTACTGAGAAAGGTGAGTGCCCTGGTGTTAGCACTAGAGTAGAGGGAAACTACTTGTATGAGCAGGTAGATTTCTCTATTCTCGAGAATTACTAGTAAAATATTGATGATTGTGGGTATGTGATTGGTTAGCAAAGACGTTGTCTTTGTGTGGTTATGAGCACAATATTTTGGGCTATTGGTGGATTGTGAATGCATTTTGGATGGATATTTTAATTATATATTAAACACTTCAGCCACACACTATTATAAGCTATTTCTTCCTTACTGAGAGGTGTCTCACCCCATCGATGTTCTGAATTTTTCAGGTTATCCAGGTGATCGAGCTTAGATAGCTCTAGGGCAGGGTAGTTTTGTGAGTGGGACTTAAACGATTATGTTTTAGTTTTTATGTTTTATTATATTTCTTCCATATTTTGTAATATAGAGAACGTGGATGTGTGGAATGAGTTTGATGATGTATAATTATAGAACTCTGGTATATTATGTTCGAGGTTGCTTTATTATTTTCCGCTGTGTGAATGGTATTAGAGACGTGTGTCGATCTCCTAACACTCCAGGCCCCACGTGGCGGGTTCAGGGCGTTACCGTTGGTATCAGAGCATAACGGTGTTTTGGACTTTAGGAGGATTAATACCAGAGTATAGGTTGGGACTGAATGAGGGTAGGAATGGGTAGAATAGGGTATTGACTGAAGTTTGAGGTTGTTTTGTAATTTGGAGGCAAAAATCCCTTGACGGACTTCTGTGATTTTCTGAATCAGTCAATGGTTTCAGAAAACCACAATAAATCCATTAACGGTGATGTTTCCAAGTTGTGAAACTGAGATTTGGAATTTAAATTTGGAAGTTCAGATGATTGTGGATAAATGGATGTTGGATATTTAATTAAGGATATGGATATTAATTTGGTTTTACTTTTTATAATTACATCATATATAAAAAGTTGTGAAGATTCTAAACTACATTTATGATACATTTATATTCAGGGATGGATCATAGAGGCAAGGGCGTGGATGAAGGAGGAGCAAGTGAAATGGGAGCTTCCAGTGGGGATGAGATTGATACCTCTCGACTATTACGAGGAATAGCTTGTCAGGTTAGGGAAGAAATGAGACGGGATTTTGGGGGAACAAGCTATCCACCAGTGCACCAGGGTTGCACCATATTTATTCGTCTGAAACCCTCATCTTTTGAGGGTGACACTGATCCGATTAAGGTTGAGATGTGGATGCAAGAAATGGAGAAAATACTGGTTGTGTTGAATTGTACCAAGGACCAGAAGGTCCTCTTCACCACCTTTAAACTGGCTGGAGAAGCTGAGTAGTGGTGGCATGTGATGAAACTATTAGAGGAACGGCGAGCGGTACCTATAGTAATGACCTGGAATTGCTTCAAGCAGGTCTTCTACGACTGATATTTTCCCACCACCACCAGAAATGCAAAGGCGGAAGAATTTTCCAGCTTGACTCAGGGGCCTGTTCAGTAGTACGCTGCTAAATTTCTGGAATTATCTCGTTTTGCACCTTCTGCGGTTCCAAATGAATATCAAAAGGTGAGGTGGCTTGAGAGGGGCCTGAATTAGAGGATCCACAAGCATATGGCGTGTTTTCAGATTCATGATTTCATGGAGTTGGTGGAGAAAACTACGGTGGCAGAGTCGAGTTTGTAGAGGGGTATGGAGGCATCAAAAAAGAAGGAAGAGGCCTGCGTCTCCACGATCCCAAAAAAATGTTAGACAAGGGTTGTGGAGGGGAGATAGAGATGCAGCAGGTCATAGGAGGGTGATTCGTCACGCCCACATTGCCCTAAATGTAATTAGCGGCATTTGGGAGAATGCCGGAGTAGGAGTGTTGTATGCTATAGATGCGGTAAACAGGTTCACATAGCTCGGGAATGTCGAGAACCGCCGAATAATGCACCAACTTCGAACCAGAATCAAAACCAAAGGAATAATCCAGTGCCTCGCGGCGACAGTGGCCCGGCGCACATCTATATGTTGGGTACGCCTGAAGAGGGCAACACTAAGGGCCTAGGTAATATGTTTATGTTAGTATGTGTATTAATGTTGTTTGACTTTGCATGATTTAATGCTGCATATGTTTGAATTGTTTGAAATTCGTGAATATGTGTAGTTAGCTTTTTGGTGTGTAAATGGATGATTAACGAATTTCAAGCACGAAATTCTTTTAAGGGGGGAGAATGTAACAACCCGAGAAATTTTAACTATTTGAAATAATAATGAGGATAAAAGGGAAGGAAGAATAAGTTTGAAAAAGGGGGTAGCAAGCATTCATTGACGAACTAACTGTTCTCATTGACGAGTGTTCTACCTTGGCTCATCGACGAGAGTACGTGTCTCGTCGACGAGGAATTACCAAGGGGGGGGGTTTTCACGACTGAAATTTGTCGACGAGTTCACTGTTTCGTCTCCGAATTGTGTACTAGGACTCGTTGACGAGTCCACGTGTCTCGTCAATGAATCCCTGCTTATAAATAGTGAGATCTTTCATTTCCTGTGCGAAATTTCCTGCATGTTCTCTCTCACACACTAAAATTCGGCCCTACTATCTTCTCTCTTCGATTCCGGGCCGAATTTAGCTCGGTTCGACGATCGGAAGTTGCCACGAGACTCCTAGGAATATTCTCTGCAATATAGGTGGAGTGGATCTTTGATTTAAGAAGTTTGGGAAACATCCCAAAATTAGGGTAAGTAAAATAATTTAAGGTATTATCATAATTTTGAGGTATTTGGAGCCTAGGAAATATTATAAGGGTGTTTTATTAAGATTTGTAGAATTTGGAATTTTTGGATTACAAGGTCTCGTTTTGATGATTTTGGGTTGAATTTAGAGGAGCAGGTAAGGGGAAATATTTTATAATAACTTTTTAATAATTTTAAATGACTAGTTTTGAGTATGAATTTCTATATATATACAGGTATAATTTTCTAAACCTTGATGGTATTGAAAATGTTGTTTTTAGATAAATAAATTATATTGGGAAAAATCGTGTGGTTGAAACCATTTTTGATAATTAAATGGTTGTGAACAATGTGGAATGAAGAATTATTGAGGGTGTGAATACCGTTTGATTGTGAATTCTGGCTGATTGAAAATACTAGTGTTGTGTATATTGTAGTAGAATTATGGATATGTTGAATGATTGATTTCTGTTGATTTGGGTTGTGGTTCATGTAAATTACAATATAGCGTTGGTAGTGGTATGAGGAGGTCGTCATATCGTACCTAGTATAACCGTCATATAACATTGGCAGTGGTATGAGGAGGTCGTTATATGGACGTTTATATTGAGAGGTAAACATTGGCAGTGGTATAAGAAGTTTGTTCACCTATTTACCATGAACGGAGTATTGTTTTGTATTATGTGTGGACATTTATGGTGTGGTTTGATTAGTCCTGTGTGGACGATTATGTGAATGTAGACCTTGTGTGGGTAAAGTTGAAAACTGTATGAATATCCTGTGTGGGTTGATTATGATTTCGGTGTATGTGTGACTTTAATTAATTAAGTATTTATGGTAAAGTAGATTACTCCATCCAAGGGCTTGCTGAGAAAGGCGAGTACTCTGGTAATTGTATGTGGATATCAGAGTAAAGGGAAGCCACTTGTATGGGCCGACGATCTTCTCTATTCTTGGTGACTTTACCTAGATACATAATTCGAGAGCTTACTGAGAAAGGTGAGTGCCTTGGTGTTAGCACTAGAGCAGAAGGAAACCACTTGTATGAGCGGGTAGATTTCTCTATTCTCGAGAATTACCAGTAAAATATTGATGATTGTGGGTATGTGATTGGTTAGCATTGTCTTTGTGTGGTTATGGGCACAATATTTTGGGCTATTGGTTGATTGTGAATGCATTTTGGATGGATATTTTTATTGTATATTAAACACTTCAGCCACACACTATCATAAACTATTTCTTCCATACTGAGAGGTGTCTCACCCCATCGATGTTCTGAATTTTTCAGGTTATCTAGGTGATTGAGATTAGATAGCTTTAGGGCGGGGTAGTTTTGTGAGTGGGACTTAAATGGTTATGTTTTATTATATTTCTTTCATGTTTTGTAATATAGAGAACGTGGATGTGTGGAATGAGTTTGATGATGTATAATTATAGAACTCTAGTATATTACGTTCGAGGTAGCTTTATTATTTTCTGTTGTGTGAATGTTATCAGAGACGTGTGTCGACCTCCTAACACTTCGGGACCCACGTGGCGGGTTCGGGGCATTACAGTTGGTATTAGAGCATAACAGTCTTGCTGATTTTAGGAGGATTAATACCAGAGTATAGGTTTGAACTGAATGAGGGTAGGAATGGGTAGAATAGCGTATTGACTAAAGTTTGAGGTTGTTTTGTAATTTGGAGGTAGAAATCCCTTGACGGACTTCTGTGATTTTCTAAATCAGTCGACGGTTTTAGAAAACCACGATAAATCCATTGACGGTGATGTTTCCAAGTTGTGAAACTGAGATTAGGAATTTAAATTTGGAAGTTTAGATGATTGTGGATAAATGGATGTTGGATATTTAATTGAGGATATGAATATTAATTTGGTTTTACGTTTTATGATTACGTCATATATATAAAAATGTGGAGATTCTCAACTGCTTTTGTGGTACATTTATATATAGGGATGGATCCTAGAGGCAAGGGTGTGGATGAAGGAGGAGGAAACGAAATGGAAGCTTCCAGTGGGGATGAGATTGATACCGCTCGACTGTTAGGAGGAATAGTTCGTTAGGTTAGGGAAGAAATGAGACGGGATTTTGGGGGAACAAGCTATCCACCAGTGCACTAGGGTTGCACCATTGACCAATTTGTAATTTTGAACTTTCTTCACCATAAGGGTTTTTAAAATATACTATTATATAATTTATCCATATCAAAACACTCACTGAAGTGCCCGTCTTAGACTCATTTACCAAACCAATAAGCCCCCCTAACTAAAGTCCCGATGATTAGGGCCGTCCACGACTCTTTTGCAAGGTACTTTGATACAAACAAATTTACTAAAACAAATATCCTTGTATATATATTTTATGCAATTAAGAAAACATCATAAAATTTGTATATATAACTTATGTAATAAAATGAACAACATCCTAAAAATTTTACAATATCTTAGTTATTTTGTAAAACACGCAACGTAATCTAACAAGTTCATGTCACATGATTTTCGTGCTAAGAATATATTTTTCTTGTATAGAAAATAATAATACTGCAAATTACTCGAGAGAATTAGAACATTTCTTAACCCAAAAATAAACGCAAGTATAATAAAAATAAAACTGATATAATTAGATATACGTAAAAATAAACTCGGGTAAAATTTAATAAAATTCTAACATAATCAAATTTATTTGCACTGATTAAACCCTGAGGAACGGTTACAACAAGCTTTTAATTCTTAAAATGAGATTAGAAAGAGTGGAGGTGCGAGAATTTTAAGTGTAAAAGTTCTCTTTCTACTACTAATTTTTTCACTCACTTTTCATTCTCTTTCTTTGAAAATATTTTTCATGTATATAGAAGTTGTGAGATTTCAGTAGAGAGAGCTTCTCTATTTATAGGCAGTGGGGAGGGACCAAATTTGAAATTCGATTTTTTGGTGAGGGGGCGATTGCAAAATTGCCAAGGGGGCTATAGAAAATTGAGTGGGAGAAGACAAAATAATTAAGGGAATGAAGAAATTAATTGGAGGGGGAATGGGTTTGTGGGAGAAAAGAAAGGAAAAGAAAAGAAGAAAAGAAGGAAAGGAAAAGAAAGAGAAATGGTTTTGGTGGCTATAGAGAGAAGGAGAGAGAAAAGAGAGCATGTGTGTGATGGGAAGGGGTGGGGGCATGTGAGAGAAAGAGAAGAAAGGAAAGGGAGAGGGAGAGGGAGAGTGGGAGACATGAATGGGAAGGGGTTTTATCCCTTTCCTTTTATTATTATTATTATTATTATTATTATTTTTTAATAAATTATATTTTAGTATTTATTTTGAAAAAAGAAACAAATTCGAATTCAAAACCCACGTGGGCCCCACACAATATTGTGGGTCCCGCACAACTTTGAGAGCCATCTGAGCCCCACATAACTCCAATGGGCCCTACACAACTTTATGGGTCCATATGCGCTAGATGTGGGAATACTCATGAGGCGGCTTAATGTATTATATAACAATTATATATATATATATATATATATATTTTATCATATATTTTTATAATGTATGTTGATTAAAGATATTATTTTATATATACTTATATATGTACACTAATGTGTCTACTCTGTTTATCCTATGAAATTCTATTTTGATCAGGCCGACCTTTAGGAAGCGACTGAGCTGCAATGGTCTTTGAACACTCACTTAGACAAGGTCTTTGCAGACATGAATGGGAAGGAGTTTTACCCCTTTCCCTTTATTATTATTATTATTATTATTATTATTATTATTATTATTTATTAATAAATTATATTTTAGTATTTATTATGAAAAAAGAAACAAATTCGAATTCAAAACCCATGTGGGCCCCACACAGTTTTGTGGGTCCCACACAACTTTGAGACTCATCTGGGCCCCACGTAACTCCAATAGGCCTTACACAACTTTATGGGTCCATATGCTCTAGATGTGGGAATGCTCATGAGGCGACTTAATGTATTATACAATTATATATATTTTATCATATATTTTTATAATGTATGTTAATTAAAGATATTATTTTATATATACTTATATATGTGCACTAATGTGTCTACTCTGTTTATCCTATGAAATTCTATTTTGACCAGGCCGACCTTTAGGAAGCGACTGAGCCGCAATGGTCTTTGAGCACTCACTTAGACAAGGTCTTTCTTAAACATCATACATGGAATCAAGGATCCTAACAGAGAAGCACCTTTGTATACGTTTACATATTTTGTACACTCAGGCTTTTACTCATAATATATTCTTAGGGTCATTACACCATCCCCTCTTTATAAAAATTTTTTCCTCGAAATTTGCTAATTTTTTTTTTAGTTAAAACAAATACCTTGTATAATGTTGCGCTCTTAGTCTATCCTTCTATCGTTGAAAAGGTGCTGGCATTTGTGATGTATTTACGCTTCCAGTTCCCGTGATGCTTCCTCAATGTCATGGTTGCGCCAGAACACTTTCACCAATGGTGTCTTCTTTGTATGTAATTCCTGATCCTTCTTGTCTAAAATCTAGATTGGTACTTCTTCATATGATAGAGTATCATTAATTTCCAACGACTCATAGTTTATCATATGAGAAGGGTATGTAATGTACTTCTTCTGCATTTAAATGTGGAATACATCATGAATTCTTGACAGTGTAGGAGGTAGGGTTATTCTATAAGTGACCGGACCAATCTTCTCCAATATCTCAAACGGACCAATATACCTGGGGCTTAGTTTACCCTTCTTCCCAAATCTCATGATTCTTTTCATTGAAGCAAATTTTAAAAATATATTATCCCCTACTTCAAACTCCAACTCACGACGACAGGTGTCGGCATAACTCTTTTGCCAATTCTGAGCGGCTTTTATTTTGTCTCGAATGAGCTTAATTTTCTCAAAGGTCCTTTGTATAATCTCGAGACCTAAAATTTGTCATTCACCAACCTCATCCCAATATAATAAGGATTGGCACTTTCGACCATATAACGCTTCATACGGTGTGTTGGAATTGGTGCATTCCCAAGAGGGGGTGAATTGGGTATAAAAAATTTTCTCCTAGGTTTAATGCCCAGCAGCAGTATAACACAACCTAGGGTCTGTCTATGCAATTATAAACCCAATCATTCACAAATACAAACATTTAAGTGCTAAAATTTAAATTACAAAAATTAAAAGCAGACACAAGAAATGTTATCAAGGTTTGGCCAATACTGCCTATGTCCTTGCCTCAGCTTGTAAGCCGGAGGATTACCATTATTGTTCACTTAACGGGTGGAGCAGCACCGTTTATAACCAGGTCAAATTCCCAGGGCTGACCTCAACCTTTACAAACTCTCCTTGTAGGGCAGAGAAGGCCCTACCGATCCTTACGAGCTAGATCAATGCCCCCTCAAGCCTAGCCTAGAATACAACAGTAAGTATCAAATTTTTGTGTACAATTCTAATGCTTCTAAACACAAGTAGATTTGTACCAATACGCACATGCAATAATCAATGCACTTCCAGATGATAGGAAATATAAGCTCGGTGAAGATATGTGAAATTGCTCTCAATATTATGTCAATATGCAATCAGTGTATGAGAGTGTGCTAGCAAAGTTTCTTTGAAACAATCTATATAAATATATCAACCACAAATAATGTTTCAAAAATTTTCTAAGAGTATAATAAAATATTTCAAAATGATTTTCAAAAGATTAAGCACAAGAGATATTTGAAAAGCAAGCTTGTCAAAAAAAATGTTCTTCAGAAAACACAAGCAAGCTCAAGAGTCTTGCAATAAAGTGCAAAGACTCACAAGCTTAACAAGTTTCCCCACAAAATGAATTTATAGATTAAATCTATGGGGAGAAATTTTGAGTTTAACTCTCTCAAAATCAACAATCAATATGAGAGTATGAGCTTGTAGATAATCTCAAAAATACTCTCACCAAATTGGTTTTAACAAAGGAATGAAAAAGGGTGGAGTACATGAGCTTGTATGTGGAAGTGAAGCTCTAAAAATTTCAGAGAAAATTTTTTAATCAAAAACCCTAATCTTAGCTTAATATTTGCAAATGAATCCATATATATAGTCACTTATAAAATTTTTACCATTGGGACACAAGGGTAATATTTAAAATTATTTTAAATTAGTTTAATAAAAATAATCTTGATTTACCCTTAATTACCCGAGCCATAGGTTTGGTCGCCCGAATAGATACATGAGAAAAAGTGAATTTTCCATGTTCGGGTGCCCGAGGATAGGTTCAGGTGGCTGAACTAGGCGATTTTCCAACCTGCTCGAGGTTCGGTTGCCTGACCTCAAGTTCGGTCTGTCAAACTTGCACTTTCGGTCGTCCAAAGGTATTTTGAACGTAATTGTTCGGGCGCCCGAGTTGTTGGAAAAGTCCTTAATAGGAGTTTGGTTGAGTTCATTTCGGTTCGATTGCCCGAATTCAGGTCAATGTTCTTACTTTTCCTATGTTCGGTCAACCTAGGCGTTTTCAACGCCAAGGTTCGGTTGCCCAAAACCTTAATATTTTAACACCTAAATCTTGTTTTTGAAAATTGATTTCCTCTGATAGCATATATGATAATGGGAACTTTCCTAAGTACAAATGTAAGGACCTAGGGTCTTTTCTAAGGCCTTTTTGATTTAGTCTAAAAATCTGGTGACGGTCAACTAAAGTCTTTTCTATGGTATTTTGAGCTTATACATCCTATTATGCATGCAATGCAATTATTACAGCCCATAATATTACAGACCCAAAATATAAAACAAAATGCATTTACAATATAACATAAATGTTTTCTCCTTCTTCTTTTGCTCCTTTGATTTGTTATGGAGTATGCCGGATGATATGGTCTTTATGTTCCTCCTAGCTTCCATCACTTCCTTATGTGTGCGCTAAAATATTAAGCCTGTTCAAGCACTAAAAACACACATAAGTAACTCGTGGTTTGTCATTATCAAAATCAAGGATTGGACTCAAAAAGTCAACACGGTGCCATCTCTATGTTGGACTGATAGTTGTTGTTATAGGCGTACTCAACCAACAGAAGATACTGAATCCAACTTCCTTTGAAATCGAGCACATACGCTCTCAGCATATCCTCTAATATCTGAATGGTTCTCTCTGATTGTCCATCAGTTTGAGGATGAAATGTCATGCTGAAGGTAAGTTGGGATCCCAAGGCTTTTTGTAAACTCCTCCAGAATCCTTCTATGAATCATGGATCTCGATCTAATATGATAGACATTGGCACGCTATGTAGTCTAACTATCTTTTGAACATACAACTCTATAATTTTATTCATAGAATAGTTAACTTTGATTGGAATAAAGTGAGTGGTTTTTGTTAGATGATCAACCACTACCCAGATGATGTTTTGCCCATAAAGTGTTGGTGGTTATCCGATTACAAAATCTATGGAGATGTGCTCTTGTGTCCATTCAGAAATGTGGAGTGGCTGCAGTGGTCCTACTGGCCTTTGATGTTCAACCTTTACTTGCTGACAAGTAAGACACTGTTCCACGAATTGTGCAATCTCCATTTTTATGTTATTCCACCAAAAAGATTCTCTCAAGTTTCGATACATCTTCATGCTTCCCGGATGCACTGTATAGAGAGATTGATAAGCCTCCTCCAAGATTGTTCTTTTGATATCTTCGTCATTGGGTACACACAATCTGGTTTGGAATCTCAAAACCTCATCATCTAAAAGGTTGAAATCCGCCTTCAGTTCATTCCGTACTTTGTCCATAATCTTTACCAACTTTGCATCTTTTATTTATGTAACTTTAATCTTCTCCATCAGGGTTGTTTGGATTACCAAGCTTGCGATAATAGCCTGATAATTTTCCCCCACTATTTCAATACTCAACCTTTCAAGATCCATTATGATTTGATGCGGAGTCACAATTGTCGAAATTGAAGCTTTTGATGACTTTCGACTCAAGGTGTCTACTACCACGTTGACTTTTCCAGGATGGTAGTTGATGGTGCAATCATAATCTTAAATCAACTCTGACCATCTTTTCTGTCTCATGTTCAATTCTTTTTGAATGAAGAAATACTTGAGACTTTTATGATCAGTGAAAATCTCACACCTTTCACCATATAGATAATGCCTCCAAAATTTTAACACAAACACTACTGCTGCCAATCCCACATCATGCGTGGGATAATTCTTCTCATACTCCTTGAGTTTTCAAAAAGCATATGCAATGACCTTTCCATGTTGCATTAATATGCATCTGAGCCCCTTCCATGATGTCACTATAGATTATGAAACAACCTCCTCCCGAAGGAATTGTCAGCACCGACGCGGTGATAAGTTGTTGCTTTAATTCCTAAAAGCTTTTCTCACATTTGTTGGTCCATTCGAACTTAACGTTCTTCCTCGTTAACTTTGTTAGTGGGGCAAATATTCTGAAGAATCCTTCTACAAACCGGCAATAATATCTGGCAAGACCTAGGAAACTTATGATCTCATGAATATTGTTCGGCCTTGCCCAATTTGCTACAATTTCTATTTTACTTGGATTTACTGAGATGCCATCCTTGGATACCACTTGTCCTAAGAATGCAACTATCTCTAGCCAGATTCACATTTCTTAAGTTTGACATAAAGTTTCTTTTCTTTTAGGACTTGGAGTACTAGTATCAAATAATTTTCATGTTCTTTTGTGCTCCTTGAGTAGATCAAGATATCATCAATAAAGACTACAACAAATAGATCTAGATATTCATGGAAGACCATGTTCATAAGGTCCATGAATGCGGTAGGGGCATTGGTTAACCCAAATGGCATGACAAAAAATTCGTAATGACCATATCTAATTCTAAATGAGGTCTTTGGAACATCATCTGTTTTTATTTTTAGTTGACGGTACCCTGATCAAAGATCGATCTTTGAAAAGACTTGTATTCCTTGGAGTTGATTAAACAAGTCATCTATGCGCGGTAGTGGGTACTTGTTCTTAATTGTCACCTTGTTTATCTCCCGATAGTCTATACACATCCTCATTGTCTCTTCCTTCTTTTTGACAAATAGGATTGGTGCTCCCCATGGTGACACACTGGGTCTAATGAACCCTTTGTCTAACAACTCCCGTAACTGCTTATTCAATTCTTTCAACATTATTGGTGTCATTATGTATGGAGCTTTGGATATCGGCGCCGTTCTTGGTAGTAGGTCGATAGAGAACTCAATTTCGCAATCAGGGGGTAGCTTAGGTAAATCTTTAGGGAATACATCCAAGAATTCCCTTATTATTGGGATATCCTCAAGCTTTAATTCTTCCCTTGGTGCCTTCACCACACATGCTAGATACCCCTAATATCCATCCAAGAGTAATCTCTTTGCCTGGATGACTGACAATATCTGTGGTGAAGGGCATATACGAGTTCCATCGAACTTGTATTCTTGTTTTTCAGGAGGTCTGAACACCACCTCCTTATTATAGCAATCTATACTTACATAGTTAGAAGCTAGCTAGTCCATCCCAAGAATTACATCAAACCCGTGCATATTTAATACTACCAAGTTAGCAGGTAGTATTATTTCTTCAACACAAATTGGGTAACCTTTAAGTATTTTTCTACATATTACCAAGGTTCCCATTGGTGTAACCATAGATAACTTAGTTTCTAATGGTTTATTTCCAACCCTACACATTTTAACATAAGAAGTAGATATAAAGGATTGTGTGGCTCCAGAATCAAATAATACTACTGCTTTATTAGAGAACATGGGAATAATACATGTCACCACATCGTTAGAATTTTCGGCATCTCCTAGAGTGAGGGCATAGACATGCGCCTGAGCGGTGTTCTTTTGATTGTTGCTCCTAGGTGTCTAGTCGCTTCCTCTATGTTGGTTAGGATTGTAGGATTTGTTTTGCAGACATTATTGTGCCAAGTGACTGGCTTTACCACATTGATAACACCCTTAATCCAACCCAACACTCACCCCAATGCATTTTGTTGCATTTTGGACAAGGGGTGCCTTGTGCATTGTTCGGATTTCCTATTACTTGTCTTTGCCCCAAATTATTATTGTTATTATTATTTTTGTTGTTGTTGTTGTTGTTGTTGTTATTCTTCCAAGGTCGTTGATTTCTACCAGAGTGAAACCCTTGAGGCAAGAGCCTCTTTCTCTGGTTGAACATGTCTGCACTCCTTTATAGACTTTTCTCCACGACCGTTGCTTTGTCAACCAATTCAGAGAAGTCTTTGACTTGGAGTATGACCACCCGTTTATAAATCCTTGGGTTCAAGTCCTATTCAAACTTTCAGATTTTCTTTGATTCATCAGGAATCAAATATGATGCAAAATGGGATAACTCAATGAATTTCACCGCATATTGTTGGACGACCATGTTTCCTTGTGTTAAATCTGCAAACTCTTTGGCTTTAGCATATCTGGTGGATGTACGGAGATATTGTTCAAAGAAAAATTCCTTAAAGCGTCCCCACGTAAGGATTGTTGGACCTGGTTCTTGCTCTAGGAGTAGCTTCCTCGAGTTCCACCGGCGTTTGGCTTCACCGGTCATTTTAAAGGTAGAATATAGCACCTTTTTTTCGTTCGTGCAACGAAGGACTAGTAGTAATTCTTCCATTTTTTGGATCCAATTTTCTGCAACAATTGGATAAACTTTTCCCTCAAAAGTCGGAGGGTTCATTCGATTGAACTGTTCAACAATGCAATCCTCATGAGTTGGTGGATAATTTTGTCTCTTGGAGTTTCACAGAATTTTTTCCATGACTTGTTGTGCCACTCCACGCAATACCGTAGTAGCATTGATGTCTTCTCCATTGCAAGTCCCCATATTATTCTTATTACCTTCAACATTCACATTGTTGTCCATAGGGTCCATTCTGAGGGAAAGGGCCAAAGTTAATTTAAAATCATAATCTTATCTTAAAGTTTAATCAAAATAATAGGCAAAAGAAAAATATTCTAGTCTACCTGATCCTACCCACATCATGGTTTATATCTATGCTCTGGTAAAAATTATTTTCTAAAATCTACAAAACCTATAACCTATGCTTTGATACCAAACTATCATGCCCCAAACTCGATAGGGTTTGTGGTGTTACTTTTTATAAACAATTCACAACGAAAGTAAATAAATTTCAACATTTATTTTATTACTAGGGTACTAATTAACAACATTACAAACGTATTTCAAATATTAAAATTTACATTCTAAAATAAAAACATACAAACATAACCAATTGGTATTATACTAATTTTTAGTCTAATTTTCTTTTTTCTTTTTCATTCCCACCCACACACTTGCTATGCTTGATTTTTGGTATGCTCTTCAAGGTTATTTGAAATATAAAATATGATTGGGGTGAAACGACGCTCAATAAGTAAATAAGATTATTAGTAGTGTGTTACCAAGATGAGCTTTCACAGTATTATAATTTCGTAAAATAATATTTAATATTATAACTTCAAAATTGCATTTAAATAAAAATAAATTTAAAAATTACTGCAAAAAACTTTTACCATCAATTATAATAGTAAAATTTTATAATCATACACTATAATTATTAAACTAAACTTGTGAAACTTTAAAACTGTAACTATAAAACTTAATTATATAAATACACACTTCCTTTATGCTTTTCCTTCAAATCATCACTTAGGCCTACTAAAAATGGTCATATTCACATAAGTATTTACATATAGTGTAAAAATATCCCTTAGGCCTATTAACTGCAAGTCATGTTTACCCCTATGACAAGGTTGTGCAGTTTGAAGACTGGACTTAGTTTATTAACCGACCAAACTAAATCGAACTGTAATCTTTAAGTGAGTTTTCCCTATTAAGTCTTGACTCGGGATCAAGTGTGCACTCAGAAGAAATCCAATATTTTGTAAACCACTCTATAAACAGTGTGTGTGCACTCTGATCCTTTTAAACATAAAGATGCGGTACCGAACATTTGTAACTTTGAACTTTCTTCGCCATAAGGGTTTTTAAAATATACTATTATATAATTTGTCCATATCAAAGCACTCATTGAAGTGGTCGTCCCAGACTTATTTTCTAGACCAATAAGCCCCCCGAACTAAGTCCCGAGGATTGGGTTCGTCCACGACTCATTTGCCCATTTGCTTTGATACGAAAAAATTTTCTAAAACAAATATCCTTGTATATATATTTTATGCAATTAAAATAATATCATAAAATTTGTATATATAACTTATGCAATAAAATGAACAACATCATAAAAAATTTACCATATCTTAGTTATTTTGTAAAACACGCAACGTAATTTAACAAGCTCATGCCACATGATTTTTGTGCTAAAAATATATTTTTCTTGTATAGAAAATAATAGGGCTGCAAATTACCCAAGGGAATTAGAGCATTTCTTAACCCAAAAATAAATGCAAGTATAATAAAATTAAAACTGATATAATTAAATATACGTAAAAATAAACTTGGGTAAAATTTAATAAAATTCTAACATAATCAAATTTACTTACACTGATTAAATCCTGAGAAACAGTTACAACAAACTTTTAATTCTTAAAATGATATTTGAAAGAATGGAGGAGCGAGAATTTTAAGTGTAAAAATTCTCTTTCTACCACTAATTCTTTCACTCACTTTTCCTTCTCTTTCTCTGAAAATATTTTTCACGTATATAGAAGTTGGGAGATTTCAATAGAGAGAGGTTTTCTATTTATAGGCAGTGAGGAGGGACCAATTTTGAAATTGAATTTTTTGGTGAGGGGGCGGCTACAAAATTGCCAAGGGGGTTGTAGGAAATTGAGTGGGAAAAGACAAAATAATTAAGAGGATGGGGAAATTGATTGGAGGGGGAATGGGGCCTATGGGAAAAAAGAAAGGAAAAGAAAAGAAGAAAAGAAGGAAAGGAAGAGGAAGAGGAAGAGAAAGAGAAAGAGAAAGAGAAAGAGAAATGGTTTTGGTGGCTACGGGGAGAAGTAGAGAGAAGAGAGTGTGTGTGTGATGGGAAGGGGTGGGGGCATATGAGAGAAAGGGGAGAAAAGAAAGGGAGAGAGAGAGAGAGAGAGAGAGAGTGGGAGACATGGATGGGAAGGGGTTTTGTCTCCTTCCCTTTATAATAATAATTATTATTATAAAGTATTATTTTTAATTGTATTATTATCATCATTATTTATTTATTAATTAATTATATTTTAGTATTTATTATGAAAAAAGAAGTAAGTTTGAATTCAAAATCTATGTGGACCCACACGATCTTGTGGGTCCCACATAACTTCGAGACCTATGTGAGCCTCACGTAACTCCAATAGGCCCCACACGGCTTTATGGGCCCATATGCACTGGATGTGGGAATGCTCACGAGGTGGCTTAATGTATTATATAATAATTATATATATTTTATTATATATTTATATATATTGAAATTGGAATAGCTTCTCAAGAGGGGGGTGAATTGGGATTTAAAATTTTATTCTCCTTAGTCTTAATTCTTTTGAGCTATAATAGTAATCAAAACTTAAACACAATCACAAAATTTATCTAAAGTAATCACAATCAAAACAATATGATCAATCACTTAATCTTTGTAACAATAACCCTGTATTAATATGAAAATTTGATGAACTTGTTATAAGCCCTGTATCACAAATTTTCTTCTTCCTAATGTTCAACTTTTAAATAAACTTTCAGATTAATAAGTCAATGATGATCAATCAACGTAGTCCCTTTTGGTTTCCGCAATAAATGTTGATCAATCCAAAACAAATTACCTTCCCGTCTATTTAACAACCAAACATTCAGAGTTAAATTTTAAAGCAACCACACAGATTATATCTTTTGCTGAAAAATAAAGAGTAGAGAAGAGAAAGAAGAACACAAGGTTTTTACAAGGTTTGGTTTCAACACAACCTATGTCCGCACCCTTGACAAAACCACCAATGGATTCACTATCACTGCTCCTTTACTAGGTGGAACAATACCAGTTACAACACTCCTTGGGTAAGGCTAGAGCCCGCCTTCTCCAAACAATATCTCCTTGTTTGGTCCAACGATTCAGCACTCGAACCGTCACTCAACCTGTTATAAAGATATAAAACAAGGCGTACAAGAACTTGCTCCTCAAAGAGCTGATTAGTATAAATTGAAACACTATGTACTTCAGTAAATTCAGAATATGAATTTCAGAATGAAGCTCTAAAGATTTATCGCCGTAAGTATCTTTCAATGGATGAAAGAATCAACAATTCATGCATAAGCACAGTGAGAAACTCAGCAATACTTTAGAGATTTTCGTGAGTGATGAGAGCAATAGCACACTTTCAGAATTTCAGTAGGCTTTGAGAGAGTATGAGAGTTGAATTGATTTTTTGGTGTGTAAAACAATGATCCTTGAGGGTATTTATAGAGGTAGAAAGACTTCTTTTTTGTTCCCCATGTTTACTTGGAGTAGGTTCCAAGTTCTAAATTTATTTAAGCTTCAAATAATTTAAATTTCAAAAAATATGTCCGTTGGAAATTTGAAAACTGCTGCGAGCCAAACGATTGTGAAGTCCTTGCAGTCGTCTACCCATATTTTATAATTATAAAATTCATAGGCATAAAGGTAGCAGTCGTCTGTCCCCAGATTGGCAGTCGTTTGTTACCAGAATAATTTAGTTTTAAAAACAACTCAGTAGGGTGACAGTCGTCTATCCATATGGTGACAGTCTTTTGTCCATGAACAAATCAGTTTTTCAATATACACAGAAGGTTAATAGTTGTCTAACAGAACACTCATAGACAGCTCACTAGTCACTGGCAGTCATCTATCCATTACTTGACAGTCGTCTATCAGTCTTCTGACTTGTGTTAAAAATCCTCTAAATTTGTCAGTCGTCTGTCCATAGACAGACAGTCGTCTGTCAACTGGATTTTCCTCATTTCAACATATTTTTGAGTTCTCTCTTCTTTGCTGAATTAATCTTGGAATATTAACTTGTTTAACTTTGAAAAACATGTTCCAAGTTTAATACTAAGGTCTCTAAGTCTCTTTGCCTAATGAGATTTGAAATGAAAAATTCATATTTGAATACACTTAGAAGTACTTACAAAGACTTTGTCCTAAGCTAATTTGACACTTTCTTTGCTTTGAGTCCTTTCAATGCTACTCTTCAAACTTTCAGACTTCTATGAGCTTTCATTATGGATCTCTGGTATTCACATGTGACTTTCCTTGTTCCTTGATCCTTATAAGGTTTCATGTAAGGGTATGGGAAATTTGAGCAAAACATCTTTGCCTGAAATAATATCACTTGAAAATTCATTAAATAACTTTACTTTGTTATCATCAAAACCAAGAGTTATAAGCCTAACTAGGCCAACAATCTCCCCCTTTTTGATGATGACAAAGAACGAGCAAAGATGTAAAATTAAAATTAATGCTCCCCCTGTCAATAAGCATAGATTTAAAATAATCTCATTAAGACACATTAAGACATACGTTCAAAAGATTTGAAAGTTCCAGGATTAAAGGCATATAAATTCATAAAGCTCTTCATAGAGGTCGTAGTACGTCATATTGGAAATACAAACACATGTTCAAATTTTAGAATTGGAAATACTAAATACAAACACATGTTCAAATTTCAGAACTGGAAATACTAAATACAAACAAATGTTCAAATTTTAGAACTAGAAATACTTGGAAATACATAAGCAAATACATACATAAGCCAATACATACATAATTTCATAGACTTTGCTTACACACATACTCCCCCTTTTGACATCAACAAAAAGGCATAATACATTTAGAAACTGAGCATGTGTAGCAAAAACTTCAAAAACATCATCTATGCATCAGAATCAGTGTCACTATTTTGCAGCAATTCCTTTGCCTTTGGATTGCTGTGAACCTTCTTCTCCTTCTTCTTCAGTTTCTTCTTCATCATCTCCTGCATCTTCCCCTTCTTCTTCAGCTTCTCCTTCTTCACTTGCAACTTCTTCTTCATCATCATTTTCATTGCTCTTTATTTTGTGTGACATGGTGTTCTATTTTGGCAATGCGATTATCCAGTGAAGTGTATTTGTCATCAATGTTTGAGATCTTATCCTGAAGAGAAGCAAAATTTCCCCTCATTTCAGAACTAAAGTTGGTATAATTTTGATAAAATGGAACAAACCAAGGTGGCATATCAACTTCTTCAGGAGTTGGATTCCTTTCTTCTTGTGCTGGTCTTGTCAGTCTATTGCCCCTAAACATCCATCCCTCGGTATACTTTTTGTAACCCATTCTTTTAAGTGTAGTAGAGGAGAAGACATGGTAATGGGTTCGCTTCACTATTTTTGAAGATGGAGTGAGGACTTGAAAATGAGTGAAGACCAATGAAAGAATGCCGCCATATGGAAGCCTAATCCTGGGAGATTCGAGCTTCATGACTATCCATTTTAGTATGATGCTCGCTAAATCTAATTTCTTCCCTTTTAATAAGCACCACATTACAAAGCAATCAAAGAAAGACACATGATCAAAGGATCCGAAACGCAGAATTATATTATACGCAATGATCTTGTGCAGGATTTGTGCTTGGAGATTGAGCTATTTGTATGGTGGAGGATGTCCAAAATAAACGGGTGCATCATTCATCACAAGAGGCAAAAATTCTTGTGGTGAAAAACCTTGCTCCATAGTCCACTGTTTTTGTACTGGAGTACACTCAAAATCCCCATGCTTGATTTGAAGAATTTTCTGTAAAAGGTGTGGAGTTAGTGTTATCTTCTAGCCATAAATTTCAATAGCAATTCTAACTTCTTTCTTTACCAAGTTTGAGTAAAAAATCTTAATCTGATGTGGGTAATACCCCTTAACTTGGTGAAGAATGAACTTATCCCATCCTATATTTTTGAACAATTGAAAATTTTCAGGAAAGTTTTCTTCAAAGAAGGTAACATCTAATACCTTACAAAACATTGGATTGATTGTTGAGATGTGATTTTGATATAACGCTTTCGCATGCGATGAAACCAGCCATTTTGCTATGTCATCATTGCTTGTAGGCTTTGAAGAAGACGAGGAGGCTTTGTCCTTTCTTCCTATGATTTTGGAATGAACCATTTTGATAAAGCTGAAGTTCAGGAAACCCTAGATGTGTATGGATTAGGGTTCTGATGGATGGTCGTTGGGAGGAGTTTAAGAGAGAAGGAACTTTGAAGAGAATGAAGAGGAGTTGATTTAGAGAAGGGGAGACGAATGGACAGGTGTCTGAGGGTTTAAAAAGAAGTGTTTTTATGTTAAATGAATTCGACCTGCCACGAGACAGTCGTTTGTCACTAAGTTGAAATTTGTTTGTCCATTGTCTTTCCACATAGATAGTAGCCTGCCAGTCGCCTACTAGATATTTGGCAGTTGTCTGCCCTGAACAACTATTCTTCTTCTCTTTTAGTTAACTTCTCTTATATGTAACATGTAACGACCTCAAAATCTTTATATAAAATGAAACATAATAAATACAATAGTCAACCTAAACCCGTGGGTAATGGGGACACCTGTCATTCACAACGGAAACCTACACAGCAGTAAACATAAATCACATTTTAAAAACCATATAATAAATAACACCAGAGTTTACTACATCACCAAAATACTGTATTTATATACAACCTCCAAATTATCAAAATAACCCGAGGATCATAAAACAAAAATCTCTTGATCCTAGATCAACGCTTACCCTTCTAGCAGGGAAGCTCAACTCACTCAACGGCGGCCTTGACCCGCCGGTCTCTCTGGGTTTCCTGAAAATAATTTAATGTTCGGGGGTGAGACACTTCTCAATAAGGGAAAATAAACTAAATACAGTTGTGTGACAACATGAACATTTAATGCAATTTTACATATACAATACATTTCAAATATTTATAAACATTAATCATAATATATTGAATCATCATATACTTTCATATTTTCTAATAAATCATATCGTACATAAAACATCTGTTATAACTGATAATACTGAAAACATACCTCGGATGAATAACTAGCTGATGTCATATATTACCCATCATGACGGGTTGTGCAGCCCGAAGGTGGGACCCGACAATGGCTGACCGACCACTGCCGAGTTATAAATGTTTGTAAGTACGATGGGCCTGCCATACCCTGGTCCGGACTGCTAGGTGGACGTCCACACTTTACTGAAAGCCACATCGACTATCCATCTCCCACCCCCTCGTGGGGTGGTTAGCACCAATCTAATCATAGATATATGATCTATAAGTTACGGTACTGTGCTCCTGAACTGAACTAAATTAACATCTGAGTTCTGATAACAAATAATACATGATAATATAGTATCTTTCATAATTTCATAAATACGGCTTCGCACTGAACATTTCATAAATAAGGCCTCGTGCCGATCATTTCATAAATACGGTCTCGTGCCGAAATCATACATAAATACGGTCTCGTGCCGAAATCATACATAAATACAGTCTCACACCAAAATCATACATATATGTATATCATTCTGAAAATAATCAATTTATCATGTATTTTCAACATCATAATGTACTGTATTCTTTCATAATTTCTCAAAACATACTTCATTCATATTATTATCATATCATGATATTTTTCCACGTAAAATAATATTCTTACCACACATTTGTTATATAAAACCATACATTGTATTCTAAAATCATAGTTTTTGACATCTCATACATACATATTCAATTCAATATATTAGCAGTATTTTCCCAAATGTGCAATTCTTTCGTAATATACAGATATAACATATGCTTTTTTAAAAATAAATTTACTCATAAATAATAATAATTTGCATGAAAAATAACTGCTTTAGTTTATTCCCTTACTTGGCTACTGAGAAAGCCTCTAAAATATCATGGTCTAACACTCGTAGGGTTTCCTGATCAAAGCCCTAAAAACGACAACCCCTAGAACCAAACATCAGTATTTCTTCGTAAATAATCTTTCTTATAACTACGGAAAGACCAAATTTGGCATAAAAATTCTTACCTCAACTTAGGGACGAATTCCAACTCAGCTCCGCTGACGATCTGCTCCAATAGATATGGAGGGAACTTCTCCAGGAGTGTCGTAGTGACTTCAGATCGTCAAACCGGCAAAAATTCGGCCCGAAATCAAAGAGAGAAGGAGAGGGAGCCGAAGGGAGAGAGAGAGAGAGAGTAAGATATTTTATTAATTTTCACGTTTAATTCTAGATTTTTACTATTTATAGGGTCAGATTCGTCGACGAGACATGTCACCTCGTCGACGAATCCTGTAGAGAGTTCGTCAATAAACTTGCTCCCTTGTCGACGAATTTCAGACTTCCAGAAACTCTCTCTTGGTATCTTCTCGTCAACGAATCTTGTCTTCGTCAATGAGGTCCTTTTATACCCTCATTGACGAATCCCCCGTGTTCGTCGACGATGCCCTGATAATTTCCCCTTCCTCTTTATTTAAATTACACCATTATTATTCGGGTCGTCACATTCTCCCCTCCTTATAAAATTTCGTCCTCAAAATTTACTATTCATATAATTCATCATCCCTTATTAGACAAAATGATCTACTTATTTATTACTTACCCTCACTTATGGCGGAGGAATACCGTGGTTACATTTCAAGTCTTGGGTAATTACATATATCAAAAGAAAATTTCCCCCAAAACTAAAATACCGCTTACTAACTAAAGCATTACATGTAGCTGCAAAAGAAACATTACATATTTACTTACATTTCTTATTTACATGTGGATTTCTTGGAATAATTGTGGATACTTCTGTCTGATCTGTTCCTTGAGTTCCCAAGAAGCCTCTTCTACTGTGTGATTCCTCCATAGAACTTTTACTAGAGGAATCTTCTTATTACGTAGTTCCTGTTCTTTCCTGTCTAGAATCTACACGGGGACCTCCTCATAGACTAGCGAATCACTGATCTCCAATTCACTATAACTAATGATATGAGAAGGGTCTGCGACGTACTTCCTCAACATAGAAACATGGAATACGTCGTGCATTCTGGATAATGAAGGCAGTAAAGCTAACCTATAGGCCACCGGTCCCACTTTCTCTAAAATCTTAAACAGACCGATAAACCTAGGGATAAGTTTACCCTTTCTACCAAACCTCATAACTCCTTTTAACAGAGCTATCTTTAGAAACACTTGATCACCAACGTTGAATTCCAAATTCATGCGGCGATTGTCGACATAACTTTTCTGTCGGTTCTGAGCTGCGCTGATTCTTTTCTTGATAAGCCGACACTTGTCATATGCCTGCTGCACCATCTCTGGGCCCACAACTCGCCACTCACCTATCTCATCCCAATACAAAGGAGATCGACATCTCCTACCGTACAGTGCTTCAAATGGTGCCATTCTAATACTGGACTGATAACTGTTATTATACGCGAACTCTACCAGCGGAATGAACTGAGTCCAGCTACCCCCAAAATCTAATACACATGCACAGAGCATATCTTCTACTATTTGTATTGTCCTCTCAATTTGTCCTTCTGACTGAGGATAGAATGCTGTGCTAAATGATAACTGAGACCCCAGAGCCTCCTGTAAGCTCCTCCAAAATCGTGACGTGAATCGCGGGTCTTGATTTGACACAATAGATACAGGCACCCCATGAGAACGAACTATCTTCTTAATGTAAATCTCCGCTAAATGGCTGAGGGAATAGTTGATCTTGATAGGGAGAAAAGGGGCGGACTTAGTCAACCGGTCTACTATCACCCAAATCGCATTTTGGCAATGGGATGTCGACGGCAGCCCTGAGACAAAATCCATAGATATATGATCCCACTTCCACTTTGGGATAAATAACGACTGCAACTTACCTGCTGGCCTCTGGTGCTCAGCTTTTACCTACTGGCACGTCAAACACTGGGCTACATACTCAACAATTTCCTTCTTCATGCCACTCCACCAATAGAACTCTTGCAGATCCCTGTATATTTTTGTACTGCTGGGATGAACCGTATACAATGATCTGTGAGCCTCCTCCAGAATAGTTTTCCTAATGTCAGCATCAGTAGGAACACATAATCTAGAACGGAACTATAAAGCTTTGTCATTTGAAATGCAGAATTCCTCTCCCTGACCATCCTACACATTGTCCATCACCTCTATTAATTCTGAGTCTTCTTTTTTAGCAGCTTTAATTCTTTCTTGCAGAGTAGACTGCACCACTAAACTGGCGATACATACTGGAGTATTACTCTCAATCGATTCAATGCCGAGTCTCTCTAGATCCATCATGATTGGATGCTGGATCTCTATAGCTGCCAACGTTGATTCCCTAGATTTCCTGCTTAGTGCATTAGCTACCATGTTTGCTTTCCCTGGGTGGTAACTGATAGTACAATCAAAATATTTCATTAACTCTAACCACCTTCTCTGTCTCATATTCAATTCATTCTGGGTGAAGAAATACTTTAAAGTCTTGTGGTCTGAGAAAATCTCGCTTTGCTCGTTGTACAGGTAATGCCTCCAAATTTTCAATGCGTGTACCATTGCAGCCAATTTAAAAGCATAGGTAGGGTAGTTCTTTTCAGTCTTTCAACTGTTTTGACGCACATGCCACCGCTTTGCCATGACAGTAATATTCAGCTAACCCCAAGAAACTCTTGATCTCTTGGACGTTCCTCGGTCTAGCCCAATTCACTACCACCTCAATCTTACTAGGATCTACAAAAATTTTGTCTCCTAAGATAACATGCCCCAAAAACATAACTTTCTCGAGCCAGAAGTCACATTTGCTAAATTTTGCATACAACTTCTTCTCCTTGAGCATCTGCAAAATTTGCCTCAAAAGTATCTTGTGCTCTTCATAGCTCCTTGAATAGACCAGTACATCATTAATAAAAACAACTACAAACTGATCTAAATATGGATGAAAAATCCTATTCATCAAATCCATAAATATCGCAGGAGCATTTGTCAGACCAAATGGCATAATAAGAAACTCATAATGCCCATATCTGGTCCTGAAGGCTGTCTTCAATACATCTTCTGCTCTCACCTTTACCTGATGGTAGCATGACCTGAGATTGATCTTGGAATACACCTGTGTACCCTGGAGCTGATCAAATAAATCATCGATACGAGGTAGAGGATACTTGTTCTTGATTGTCACTTTATTAATCTCCCTGTAATTTATACACATTTTCATAGACCCGTCCTTCTTTTTCACAAACAACACTGGAGCTCCCCACGGAGACACACTAGGTCGTATGAAGCCCTTATCAAGAAAATCTTGCAACTGATCTTTCAGTTTTGCCAACTCTACTGGCGCCATTCGATACGGTGCTTTAGAGATCAACGCTGTACCTGGAAGTAGATCAATAGGGAAATCTACCTCATGATCAGGTGGCAAACCTGGTAATTCATCTGGGAACACATTTGTAAATTCTTTTACCACAGGTGTATTGATAAGCTTCAATTCATTTTCTGACATTTCCTTTACAAAAGCCACGAATCCTAGACAACCATTCTGGAGTAGCCTCCTTGCCTGAACAGCTGAGACCAACTGAGGTAAAGATTGCACTCGTTACCCTGTAAATCTAAATTCTGGTTTTCCTAGAGGTCTCAATATCACTTCTCTAGCACGACTGTCTATAATAGCAGAATTAGCTGCTAGCCAATTCATGCCGAAGATGATATCAAACTTGTGCATATCCAGTACCACCAAATCAGTAGATAGAATTCTTCCCTGAACATCAATTGGACAACCATGGAGCATCCTACTCCATCTCACTGTTGACCCGATCGGTGTAATTACTAATAACCCGACATCTAGTGATTGCATTTCAACCCCATACAATTTAACACATCCCAAGGATACAAACGAGTGTGTGGCACCAGAATCAAAAAGTGCAATAACTTTAAATGAAAACAAATTAACCGTACCTGTCACCACATCGCCGGCTGCCTCAGCATCACCCGGCGTCAAAGCGAAAACGCTGGCTGGGGCCATATTCCTCTACTGGCCTCCACGTGGCGCCTGGTAGCCTCTTCAAACAGGACTATGAGTAGAAGCAGCACCAATCTGTGTCGGACACTCCCTCATCATATGTCCTGGCTCCCCGCACCTATAGCAAACACCTCGTCCGGCACGACACTCCCCCAGGTGTCTCTTCCCATAAGATGGGCAAGCTGGAGATGGCTGCACACCCTGGAAACTGCGATTCCTAGTCTCTTGCCTTCGGTCTCTGTAGTAGCCACCCCTCTTCCACGAACCACGTTTGACCCCCTGCTAGTAACTAAATGGTGTGGACCTCTTCTTCTGTCTCTGCTTCTCGACCTCCATCTGATCACCAATTTTTGCAATAGTGGCTTGGTCAACGAGCTCGGCGAAGTCCTGCAACTTCAGTATCGATACCTGCTTGTATATTTTTCTCCTCAAGCCTCTTTCAAACTATCGTACCTTCTTCACCTCATCTAGAATGATGTACAGGGCGAAGCGAGATAGCTCGATGAATCTCGCCGCGTATTGCTGCAGTGACAGCTGTCTCTGCTTCAGATTTAGGAACTCCTCAATCTTAGCCTCCCTAGACGAGGCTGGAAAATACCTGTCAAAGAATATTTCTTTAAATTGCTCCCATGTCATCTCCATAGGTACAATCCTCTGTTGCTCTAATAATCTCACCGCCGACCACCATCTCTCGGCCTCTCTAGTCAGTTTATATGTGGCAAATAGCACCCTCTGCTCCTCCGAACACTGCAATACTGCAAACACTTTCTCTATCTCTTGCACCCAGTTTTCAGTGACTGCAGGATCTGTCCCTCTTGAGAAAGCTGGAGGATTCATCTTTATGAATTTCTCTATTGAGCTACCGTGGCCTGTCGATGGACCACCCTGTTCCTTCGAACTCCTGACAATTCTGCCATATCCTGTTGTGCCACGCTGTGTAAGACAACCTCTGAATCACTACCCACAGCACCTGAGGGTCCAGCACCCTCATTCCCACTAGCTTGGGCACTACTGCCACTAGGGTCCATCCTGAAAAGCAAATAACTTAACTCAGAACCCCCTTCTCTATACATATCATCCAACTCATATAATATATTCTCCTAATTAATTCATCTCTCCTTATCTTAATTCAAGGTTCAATCCTGCAACCTAGATACCCAACCCGATGATAGTTTACCATGAATTTCCTGAAATCGTCACCCGAGAAAAATCACACAAACCACCACGGAAGTCCTGCATCTAGACTACAAAACCCGACCTCAAATTCTCTTATCCTATACTCTGGTATTATTACTGCTGCACTCTAGAGTCTGCAGAACCTAGTATCCTAGGCTCTAATACCAACTGTAATGACCTCAAAATCTTTATATAAAATGAAACATAATAAATACAATAGTCACCTGAACCCGTGGGTAATAGGGACACTTGTCATTCATAGAGGAAACCTACGCAGAAGTAAACATAAATCACATTTTAAAAACCATAGAATACATAACACCAAAGTTTACTACATCACCAAAATACTGTATTTATATACAACTTCCAAAATATCAAAATAACCCTAGGATCATACAACAAAAATCTCCTGATCCTAGATCAATGCTCACCCTTTTAGCGGGGAAGCTCAACTCACCCAACGATGGCCTTGACCCACCGGTCTCTCTGGGTTTCCTGAAAATCATTTAATGTTCAGGGGTGTGACACTTCTCAGTAAAGGAAAATAAACTAAATACAACTATGTGGCAACATGAACATTTAATGCAATTTTACATATACAGTACATTTCATATATCTGTAAACATTAATCATAATATACTAAATCATCATATACTTTCATATTTTCTAATAAATCATATCGTACATAAAACATCTGTTATAACTGATAAAATTGAAAACATACCCAGGATGAATAACTAGCTGATGTCATGTATTACCCCCCATGACGGGTTGTGCAGCCTGAAGGCAGGACTCGACAATGGTTGGTCGACCACTGTCGAGTCAAAAATGTCCGTAAGTACAATGGGCCCGCCACACCCTGGTCTGGACTGTCAGGTGGACGTCCACACTTTACTGAAAGCCACATCGACTAGCCAACTCCCACCTCCTCATGGGGTGGTTAGCACCAATTTGATAATAGATATCTGATCTATAAGCTACGGTATCGTGCTCCTGAACTGAACTAAACTAACATTCGGGTTCTGATAACATATAATACATGATAATATAGTATCTTTCATAATTTTATAAATACGGCCTTACGCCAAACATTTCATAAATACGGCCTCATGCCGATCATTTCATAAATACGGTCTCGTGCTGAAATCATACATATATGTATATCATTCTGAAAATAATCAATTTATCATATATTTTCAACATCATAATGTACTGTATTCTTTTATAATTTCTCAAAACATACTTCATTCATATTATTATCATATCATGATATTTTTCCACGTAAAATAATATTCTTGCCACACATTTGTTATATAAAACCATACATTGTATTCTAAAATCATAGTTTTTGACATCTCATACATACATATTCAATTCAATATATTAGCAGTATTTTCCCAAATGTGCAATTCTTTCGTAATATATAGATATAACATATGCTTTTTTAAAAATAAATTTACTCATAAATAATAATAATTTGCATGAAAAATAACTGCTTTAGTTGATTCCCTTACCTGACTACTGAGAAAGCCCCTAAAATATCCTGGTATAACACCTGTAGGGTTTCTTGATCAAAGCCTTAAAAACAACAACCCCCAGAACTAAACATCAGTATTTCTTCGTAAATAACCTTTCTTATAACTACGGAAAGACCAAATTTGACATAAAAATCCTTACCTCAACTTAGGTACGAATTCCAACTCAACTCCACTGACGATATGCTCCGGTAGATATGGAGAGAACTTCTTCAGGAGCATCGTAGTGACTTCAGATCGTAGAATTGGTGGAAATCCGACCCGAAATAGAAGAGAGAAGGAGAGGGAGCCGAAGGGAGAGAGAGAGAGAGAGAGAGTAAGATATTTTCTTAATTTTCACGTTTAATTCCAAATTTTTACTATTTATAGGGTCAGATTCGTCAACGAGACACGTCACCTCGTCGACAAATCCTGCAGAGAGTTCGTCGACAAACCTGCTCCCTCGTCGATGAATTTCAGACTTCCAGAAACTCTTTCTTGGTATCTTCTCGTCGACGAATCTTGTCTTTGTTGACGAGGTCCTCTTATACCCTCGTTGACGAATCCTCTGTGTTCATCGACGAGGCATTGATAATTTCCCCTTCCTTTTTATTTAAATTACACTATTATTATTCGGGTTATCACATAACATGCCTAATTCCCGTCGGATAAATACAGATTTATCTTCAGCTAATGGTTTTGTAAAAATATTAACCAATTGATCGTGGGTGTTAACAAATTCAAGTACTATTTCTTTTTTATCCACATTCTCTTAAAAAATGATGACGTATATCAATATGTTTAGTTCTTAAATGTGATACTGGATTCTTTGAAATATTTATTGCACTTGTATTATCACATTTTATGGGGATTGTTTGGTATTGAATTTTGAAGTCCCTTAATTATTGTTTCATGTATAAAGTTTGAGCACAACAGCTCCCAGCTACTATGTATTCCGCTTTAGCTGTAGATAATGCTATGGAATTTTGTTTCTTTGAAAACCAAAAAACTAGTGAGTGTCCTAGGAAGTGACAAGTCCCACTAGTACTTTTTCTATCTATTTTGTATCCCGCATAATCTGCATCTGAATAACTTATCATTTCGAAATCAGTTCCTTTTGGATACCATAATCCTAAATCTAGTGTGCCTAGCAAATATCTAAGGATTCGTTTCGCTGCTATTTGATGTGGTTCCTTAGGAGCCGATTGGAACCTAGCACATATACACACACTAAACATGATATTTGGTCTACTTGCTGTTAGATAAAGTAAGCTTCCTATCATTCCATGATAATATTTGGTATCTACTTGTTTTCCTTTTTCATCCTTGTCAAGGCTTGTTGAGCCATATCAAACTTCTTTAACATGTCTTTAATATACTTAGTTTGATTTATGAAAGTTCCATTTTTAGCTTGTTTGATTTGTAATCCTAGAAAGTAATTTCACTCTCCCATCATGTTCATTTCAAACTCTCTTTGCATAGTTGTAGCAAATTCATTACACAAGTCTTTATGAGCTGCTCCAAATATAATATCATCAACATAAATTTGTACTATAGGCATATCATTATTTTTGGTTTTTATAAATAAAGTGCTATCTATCTTTCCTCTTGAAAATTTGTTTTGGAGTAGGAATTTGCTTAGTCTATCGTACCAAACTCTAGGAGCTTGTTTCAATCCATATAAGGCTTTAGTTAGCTTGAATACATGATTTGGGTTTTTAGAGTTTTCAAAACCTAGAGGTTGTTTAACATAAACTTCTTCATTTACATAACCATTTAGGAATGCACTTTTTACATCCATTTGGTATAATTTAAAGTCTTTATTAGTTGCATAGGCAAGAAGCATCCTTATTGCTTCCATCCTTGCTACAGAAGCAAAGGTTTCTTCATAATTGATTTCTTCTTCTTGATTATAACCTTGTGCTATTAGCCTAGCATTATTTCTTACAACTACCCCAGTTTTATCCTTTTTTATTTTTAAACACCCATTTAGTTCCTACGATTGACTTATCTTTGGGTTTAGGTATAAGTTCCCATACTTGAATTCTTTCAAATTGATTTAGTTCCTCCTGCATAGCTATAATCCAAGAATCATCTTTTAAGGTTTCTTCTATATTCTTGGGTTCATCTTGAGACAAGAAAGCATAATAGTTACAAATATTTTTTAATGAGGCTCTAGTGGTTATTCCTTTTGATGGTTCACTAAGAATTTGGTCTTTTGGGTGACTTTTAGCATATCTCCATTCTTTAGGTAGTTCTAGATTTTCTAGGACGTTTTCACTTGAAGCTTCATTATTATTTTCTTCTTTTTGAAACTTGTTTTAACTTGCTTTCCCTTTTGGCATGCATCACACATCTTGTCTTTTATGAATTTAATATTTGGTAATCCTTTTACAAGATTTTTCTTAGATAATTTGGATAAAAGGTCCATGCTAGCATGTCCTAATTTCCTATGCCATAGCCAACTTATTTCATTCATTGTTGCCAAACTAGTTACGTTTTGATTTACTAGATTCTCAAGGTTTATACAATAAACATTATTTATCCTATGGGCTATAAACAAGGTTTCATTGTTCTTAGAATTTTGGATAACACATTTTTCTTTCTTAAAAATTATTTCAAATCCTTTGTCACTTAATTGGATTATGCTTAAAAGGTTGTGTTTTAATCCTTCTACCAATAACACATTATCAATGGTAAGAGAAGGTTCTTTACCTATTTTTTCGATGCCAATAATTTTTCCTTTGGCATTGTCACTGAAGGTGACGTATCTCCCATCATTTTGTTTCAATGTAGTGAACTTGGTCCTATCATCGGTCAAGTGCCTTGAACATCTGCTGTCCAAGTACCATTTATCCGTTGACGGTGTAGTCCTAAAGCATACCTACAATGAGGGATTCATTGTGTTAGTCTTTGGAACCCAAATTCTTTTAACTTTCTTTGTGTTGTTTTTAGTTCCATTATTGACTTTCCATTCTCCTTTAACTTTAACATACTTTCTTTTTAGAGGGCAGTTGAACATTACATGACCTTTAGTCTTGCACATGTAGCAAGTGGTGTGTTCATGTTTGATGTTTGAAGAAGTACTAGCATAGTGCTTGGCTTCTTTGACAAAGTATCCCATGTATAATTTTTTATTTCTTTTGTTTGTTTTTCCATTATAACCTATCCCTTCTTTGTTTCCATTTAGTCTCTGATGTCCAATCATTTTTTTGAAGTTTTCTTTTCCTTTGGTGAAGTTATATATAATTTTCTCCTTATCCTCTAATGATTTCTTAAGTTTATTTATCTCTAAATTCTTTTTATTCAAATCATCTACATAAGTTTTTCCTAACTCTTGAGTTATTTCATTTACTTCCTCTTCTAACTTTTTAATACAAGAGTCTTTTTCCTTTTTCAATAGTTTTGAAGGATTCAAGTTGCTTCATTAATTCTTTATTTTGATCTTTCAGAGTTATATTTCTCTTAGAAATTTTTATGAATATTTTATGTAAGGAAAACAACTCAGCTTGCAATTCTTTATAGGAAGGCATGCTGTCACATGACTCATCACACGACTCATTGTAAGATTCTATAGAGGACTCGTAGGAATTTACCTCTCTGTCATTAGCCATGAAGCATATATTTGCCATCTCTTGTCCACTTGATTCATTTTCCATCTAGCTGGAACTTAAATCATCCCACATGGCCTTCATAGCTTCCTTCTTTTTCTTCTTGTCTTTCTTAAGCAACGGGCAGTCCGACTTGATATGCCCTAGTTTTTTGCAGTGATAGCAAATAGGAGGTTCATTCTTACCTTTATTTTCTTTTCTACTTATCTCTCCTTTTTTAGATTTCTTTTTGTTAAATTTTCTAGGAAGCCTCTTATTTTTCCTATAGAACTTGCCTAATCTCTTAGTGATGAATGCTAATTCATCTTGATCTAAGTCACTTGATTCACTTTCCTCTTCATTTGAGCTGTTACTAGAGGCTTTAATGCAATGGATTTTTAATGTTTGGGTTCAGGATTCCTTTCCTTTAGAGCCATCTCATAAGTTCATCTAGAGAGGTGTTCTTAAGGTTTCTACCTTCTGTGATAGCTGTAGCCTTTGGTTCCCATATGGAGGGAAGGCCTTTTAGAATTTTTCTAATCATTTCATAGGTGGTATAAGTTTTTCCTAAGGCACTTAAGGAATTGATTGTGCGGGTAAATCTGGTGTACATGCTTGATATTGTTTCATCTGAAATCATCTTGAATGCTTCATATTCGCTTGTCAACATATCTATCCTATTGTCCTTAACACTATAGTTCCTTCATATGTTACTTCTAATTTGTCCCATATTTCTTTAGCCGTCTAGCAGGCCATGACCCTATTAAATTCGTTAGCATCTAAAGCACAGTATAAAGCATTTATAGCGCTTGAATTGATTTGAAGTATTTTATAATCTGAATCGGTCATATCCTTTTTCTCTTTTGGAATCTGTTTTCCATCTACTATTTTAGTGGGAATAAGGTCTCCATCTATAACTACTTCTCATGCTTTCCAATCCATGTGTTGGAGATAGATTTGCATTCTCTTTTCCAAAACGTATAATTATGTTCACAAAATATTGGTGGACGGGTTGAGGATTGGCCTTCACCGAAGGGTGCTACTCCTGTATTTGTCATTTGATCTTTTTTATAGTTTCTTGTTAGGAATTACTATAACTAGGCTCTGATACCATTTGAAATTGGAATAGCTTCGCAAGAGGGGAGTGAATTGGGATTTAAAAATTTTATTCCCCTTAGTCTTAGTTCTTTTGAGTTATAATAGTAATCAAAACTTAAACACAATCACAAAAATTATCTAAAGTAATCACAATCAAAACAATATGATCAATCACTCAATCTTTGTAACAATAGCCCTGTATTAATATGAAAATTAGCTGAACTTGTTATAAGCCCCGTATCACAATTTTTCTTCTTCCTAATGTTCAACATTTAAATAAACTTTCAGATTAATAAGTCAAGGATGAACCAACGTAGTCCCTTTCGGTTTCTGCAATAAATGCCGATCAATCCAAAACAAATTACCTTTCGGTCTATTTAACAACCAAACATTCAGAATAAAATTTTAAAGCAACCACATAAATTATATCTTTTGTTGAAAAATAAAGAGTAGAGAAGAGAAAGAAGAACACAAGGTTTTTAAAAGGTTCGGCTTCAACATAGCCTACGTCCGCGACTTTGACAAAACCACCAAGGGATTCACTATCACTGCTCCTTTACCAGGTGGAACAATACCAGTTACAACACTCCTTAGGTAAGGCTAGAGCCCGCCTTCTCCAAACAATATCCCCTTGTTTGGTCCAACGATTCAGCACTCGAACCGTCACTCAACCTGTTACAAAGATATAAAACAAGGCGTACAAGAACTTGCTCCTCAAAGAGCTAATTAGTATAAATTGAAACACTATGTACTTCAGTAAATTCAGAATATGAATTTCAGAATGAAGCTCTAAAGATTTATCGCCGTAAGTATCTTTCAATGGATGAAAGAATCAACAATTGATGCATAAGCACAGTGAGAAACTTAGCAATACTTTAGAGATTTTCGTGAGTGATGAGAGCAATAGCACACTTTCAGAATTTCAGTAGGCTTTGAGAGAGTATGAGAGCTGAATTGATTTCTTGGTGTGTAAAACAATGATCCTTGAGGGTATTTATAGAGGTAGAAAGACTTCTTTTTTTTTTCCCCAAGTTTACTTGGAGTAGGTTCCAAGTTCTAAATTTATTTAAGCTTCAAATAATTTAAATTTCCAAAAATATGTCCATTGGAAATTTGAAAACTGCCGCGAGCCAAACGATTGTAAAGTCCTTGCAGTCGTCTACCCATATTTTATAATTATAAAATTCATAGGCATAAAGGTAGCAGTCGTCTGTCCCCAGATTGGCAGTCGTTTGTCACCAGAATAATTTAGTTTTAAAAACAACTCAGTAGGGTGACAGTCGTCTATCCATATGGTGTCAGTCTTTTGTCCATGAACAAATCAGTTTTTCAATATACACAGAAGGTTAACAGTCGTCTGACAGAACACTCACAGATGGCTTACTGGTCACTAGCAGTCGTCTGTCCATTATTTGACAGTCGTCTGTCAGTCTTCTGACTTGTGTTAAAAATCCTCTAAATTTGTCAGTTGTCTGTCCATAGACAGATAGTCGTCTGTCAACTAGATTTTCCTCATTTTAACATATTTTTGAGTTCTCTCTTCTTTGCTAAATTAATCTTAGAGTATTAACTTGTTTAACTTTGAAAAGCATGTTCCAAGTTTAATACTAAGGTCTCTAAGTCTTTTTTCCTAATGAGATTTGAAATGAAAAATTCATATTTGAATACACTTAGAAGTACTTACAAAGACTTTGTCCTAAGCTGATTTGACACTTTCTTTGCTTCGAGTCCTTTCAATGCTGCTCTTCAAACTTTCAGACTTCTATGAGCTTTCATTATGGATCTTGGTATTCACACGTGACTTTCCTTGTTCCTTGATCCATGTAAGCTTTCATGTCAGGGTATATGTAATTTGAGCAAATCATCTTTGCCTGAAATATTATCACTTGAAAATTCATTAAATAACTTTACTTCATTATCATCAAAACCAAGAGTTTGTAAGCCTAACTAAGCCAACATATATATATATATATATATATATATATATATAGATATATGTATGTATACTACTGTGTCTATTCTTTTTATTCTATGAAATTCCACTTTGACCAGACTGACCTTTAGGGAGCGACTTAGTTGCAATGGTATCTGAGCACTTGCTTAAACAAGGTCTTTCTTAGGCATCAAACATGGAATCAAGGATCCTAATAGAGAAGCACCTTTGTATACGTTTACATCTTTTGTACATTCAGGCTTTTACTTATAATATATTCTTGGGGTCATTACACCTTCCCCTCCTTATAGAAATTTCGTCGTTGAAATTTGCTAATTTTTTTTAGTTAAAACGAATACCTTGGCATGTTCAATGAAATCAATCCATTGCAAAACATAAGTAATTTATTTCATCTAAGCTATGGTTCAAATTGATAGGGGGAACATCTAAATTTAAATATGTACCCTGTTATGCTCACCACTTTTTAGCTTAGATATGTTTTAAATATAGTGTGGCATGTGCTTAAATGTGTTATTCTTATAGCAAATCATAAATATGAAATATGTTGTTGTAACCACAGTCACTTGATATGCCATATGATCATGCATGTGATTGTTAAATCTTTAGGATCATCATGGTTGTAGTTTTTTAGTTATATTTCAGTTTGTGTGCTTAATTAACAAACTAGAAAAATGTTACTTGCTTGCATGATCTTTAAATTTTTTTTCGGCAAGCAACCCCCAGCAATATTTTGCAAACATCATAAAAGGGATATATATTTATATGTATATACATATATATTTATGGTAATATTTTATGGCAAGAACTAATTTCAAAACTAAATTTTTTTCTTGCCTTATTATTATTATATACATATATGGTTTTAAAGTCGCATAACTGGTTTGGTAACGTCACATGAAAATGCATGCGAACTAGTTAACCTATTTTATGCTCAAACCTTTTATTTGATATCATATGTCGTGTGTTTTAAACTCAAATCTTTCACGGATCATATGATATGTTTCAATTGCCATGATTTGCGCATATTTATAGTTTAATTTAGTTTTCATGTCATTTAAATCTTTAAATGACCAATTATATTGTTTGTGTGCATAATTGCTATATTTCATACTTTGTCATTCATTATATATTTTATGGTTATATTATTATCTTTTTGGATGCTGAAAGTAATAAGTCTTAATCATACTGAACTATCTGAGTAAGTAGTTGTGGATATCTTGGAACATATATTACTCAATCAGGTCACTTGTGTACAGAGATTTTTGGAAAATGCTAATTTTCAAACGACATGCTGTCGAAATTTTTAAAAATCATCCCAACTTGTCTCTTGTATATGAATGTGTATTCCTATTTGTCTATATACTTAAATATTTATTTAGGCCCTTTTTGCTATTGCCAAAAGGGGGAGAAGTAGGTAAGTATTTGTCATCATAAAAAATGGGGAGATTATTGATCCTATGGGTCAATCCTAGTTTTTATAATGACAAATACTCTTTGTATTTGATAGCTTTCAAGTTTGTGTATAGGTTTATATTATCAAATCAATTGATGGCACACAAAGTAAAGCCTGAAGACCCTGAAGATTATTTCTTGTTGTAATTTATATTATTTGGTTCTGTAATAATTTATATCAGTTTGTAATAATTAATGCATGGCAAGCATGTAGGAACTAAAACTCAAAGATCGTAGAGACCTTAGGGATCGGTCGACTGACACCAAGTTTTTTGGCATACTTAAAAAGGCCTTAAAAATGACTATAGGTCCTAGCACTTGCACGTAAGAAAGTCCCCATAACACTTACATTTTTAGCGGAATTAATTAAGGCAAAATTGGATTTAATTGAAAAACTTGAGAGGGTTTGGTCTGTGTAAAATGGCTCGGGCAATCTAACAAGTTGACTTTGTGTTCGGGCACCCGAACTTGATTTGAGCGTATCCCCCTTGGGCACCTGAACCTACGTCAGAGCACTTTTTAACTACTCGGGCACCCGAATGATCACGTTCAAAAAGGGCTCAGGCGATTGAATTGCTTGGTTCGGTTAACCAAATGTAGCCTTGGGCATTTGGCTACTAACTTTGGTTCAACCAACTAGACCTCAATTCAGGCACCTGAACCATTAAAAAAATGGATTTTTGACAGAGTTTGTTCGGTCACCCAAACCTCTGGCCAGGCACCCGAACCTCGCGGATTAAAATATTTTTACTAATTTTTTGAAAGGGGTAAAATGGGTTAATTTTCCTAAATTCTTTTAAAATAATTTTAAGAATCCCTATTTAGTCCTCAACGGTAAAAAATCCTTTCTTGCCTATAAATACCTGTTCATTTGCAACAATTAGGAAGGATTAGCAAATTGATTAGGGCCAAAATTTTGTCAAAATCAAAAATCCTTTTTTAGCCTATACTATTCCCAAACACTCCAGAACTTCATTTTCCTTGATCTTTCAAGTGTTGTGAGTATATTTAGAGTGCTTGTGCTTAATCCTCATTAGCTCATACTCTCATTTGTTGTGCTTATTGTTTTTATCATTGAGAGTAAAGCTTTAAGTTCTCCCATCAATTTTATTTGATAAATCTTGTGTGGGAAGACTTAGTGGCTTGTGGTTCTTGCATAGTCATTGCAAGTTACCTTAGCCTATAATTTTTTGTGTGCAAAAATATTTTACAAACTCAAATTTGAATATCTCATTGTGCATTGTTATTGAGAAAATTATTTTAGAGATATTCTAGATGTCTATTAGTTTGAATCTTTGAAACCCTAAACTAAGATTGAGAGTTTATCATTGCCTAGTTTCAAAGATTAGCTTGTATAAATACTTATGTGCTTGACTTGAGATAATCACTATACTAAGTGTTGATTGCACACATAGGGCACTGAACTTATAATTCTTACATCATTGAGGTGCATTGATTATATTGTGTGTAGTGGTACATATTCGCTTGTGTAAGAAGCATTTCCGAGTACACAAAACTTTGGACACATTTTTTGTATTCCAGGCACGGGCCTGAAGAGGGAGACTAGCCCTGTTGAATAGTCTTAGACTGGCTTAGACCCGGTTAGGAAATCTAGGTGCACCATCCTAGTATGGCGTGTTGGTTGAGGTCAGTCCCATTAATTGACCTGGTTGTAACCGGTGCCGCTCCACCCATTAAGTGGGCATTAGTGAAATCCTTGGGCTTGCGAGCTAGAGATGGGGACATAGACACAGTTGGCCGAACCCCGATAACATATCATGCGTGTTCTTTACATTTCCACAATTTATTTACTGCACGTGTATGTTTTATTATGAATGATTTAGTTTATTTTTGCATAAACAAACCCTAGGTTGAGTAATACTGTTGATCTGGTTTAACTTAGGTGATAATTTTTTAATAACCAATTCACTCCCACTCTTGGGAATACACCAAAGCTAACAATTGGTATTAGAGCCTCGTAGCATTGACTTAAACGTTTTTGCTAAAAGATCGAGATGGCTCACATTGGTGTATCCTCATTCGGTGAGGGTCGGTCACCTTTTTTCCCTCTTGTGTTTTGTGGTGTCAGTTACATCCACCGGAAAATTAGAATGAGCATTTTTATAAAATCTATGGACTTGAGGGCATGGAAGGTGATTGTCAAAGGAATTTGTATGCTAGCTAACGAAAATGATATAAATTTATTGCATGCGAATTCATATGCCATGGATTTATTATAATGTGCTTTAGAGACTGATATTTTTCATGAGATCATGGTTTATGCTAGTGCTAAGGAAATCTGGGATGAACTAGAAAGGAAATATGGAGAGTCCTAGGAGAATGAGACCACCACTCAGGAAGTGGTAAATAATAGGGCAATTGTATTAACAGACAGTGAGGTATATGTTCCTATCTCAACCTCTGTAGATGATTCTGTTGCTGAATGCTATGATATGTCAAATGATGAATCATCTATTGAATTTCATGATAATTCTATCAATAATGCATGTGATGATTCTGATACTGAATGTTACAATATATTGTATGATGAATCATCTGGTATTCCTTATGATAAATCTGTTAACAAAGCATGCATGGATTCATATGGTAGTTATAGAGATAAATCTTGTGATAAATCATATGTTGAAACTTATGATGAAAGCATGCCATTGTACAAAGAACTAGAATGTACTTTATTTAAAATGCTTAAACTTCTAATTAGGATGTCTAAGCAGAAAACAATCTTGAAAAATGAGAATAAAAGGATATCAAAGCAATTAGATGAATTAAAAGATTATCAAGCTATTCTAGAGAAGAAAAAGATTGAGAAGATATTGAATATTAACTGCTTGGAAGAAAATGAAAAGAAGAATCAAGTTATACCTTTAGGAGCAAAAGGAAATAAATCTTTCAAAAAGGGTTCATTTTTTAAATCCCACAGTTACAAAAATGCCTTATCAAGCAAAAATAAGATTTGTAAGCATAATCTTCCACGCATACATAAAACTTACTTATCTTGTAAAATGACGTGGCACATTCGGTTTAATTGTATATCTAGAAGTGCCAACGGCTTGGAAAAAAAAAATGATGTAGGTAATCATGAAGGAAAAACTTTCGAGACCAAAGGAAGAAAGAAGTCAAATTAAAATTACATAACTCTTAGATTCTTCCTTAGTGCATAGTATTAGCCATAGGGGGTAGTGGTGTCTGTAGGCTTGGGAAGTGGTGCGTGCTTAAAATTCCAAATCTTAGTATATGCATTCACTATACATTATATTGAATACTAAGATCATTAGAAATTCAAGCGAATATGCAATTCAAGCAAGATATCCAATATGAACTCAATTCATTTATATCATAATAATTGGATAAAATATGAAAACATTGACTATAGCATACTTGAATGAAATCCACTTCCAAATGGACAAGGCTTTCTTGCTTGATAAATAATTCTAAATGCTTAACTCATGCTTACAGATAAAACATATTAAGTTAAGCAACTGTTGTCCATTGCACAGAGATGAGCTTTATGGATCCATCATATTCTATATGTCTTTAACCCTAATCCCATTAATCAAAATATGGTCATCATTCTAGGTATAAGCACCAATGATAATAAATTTCATATCTATCGAATGCTAATAAAAGGTTATCCTCCTTGTAATGAAAATTAGAGGCATCCACCAGGGGAGTGTCCCTTTTAAGTTTAGATTGTAAATCCTTTAATTTTGGTTCACCTATCCCCTTCATAAGAAATCCTTACCAAACCATGATCATATTCGGTAAGGTTTCACCTATCTATTTGTATCCTTGTTTTAGATTGTAGTTACATTTATAGGGTATTTTCCATTCTCCGAAGAGCATTGTTCAAGAAAATTCAAATACTCATAAATGCTCTTTTCCTAAGTGGTTGGACATATCCACTTCCATGACAATATCTTAAATCATGTCCACTTATATTGAATACTCTTCGAACTCAACAGAAATTATAATCCTTAAGAGTATTTAATCTACTTCACATGCATAGCTCTCAAAATGTTAAGTCATATCCTTTAGAGCTTCATATCCTTAGAAATAAGTTAAATGGCTAATATGATGACCATAGGTTTCAACATATATGAAAATGCAATAACTAAGAAACCTATACATGAATGTTAATAAGGAAAATCCATTTGAATATGGGCCTCTATCATACATTGAAATTCATAAGTAAAGAGACATACATTGGCTTATGACCCCGAATAAGTATTGCAAGTGAATCTTTGGTCCTCTAAGCCTAAGCATGTTTAGCCAAGATTGAATCACGAACAATTTAAACACTTGGCTAAGTAATTAGAAAATGAAAAAGGCATAAAATGAGTTGAGTGCATGACTCAGGGGGAGCTTTTATTCTTCATATATATAAATTTGAATTCTCTCATATTCTTATATCGCTTATGCCTTTATGCATATATGTGTACAGCATTGCCGCACTATCCATGATTCAATAAATGATTAAAATGTCTTTGATAGATAGTTTATGTCTTTTCCTAGCATGAACTTCTATTGAGCTATACTTAATATCTTGTGTTGATTATACTACTAGAATGCATGCTTAGTTTAGAATGCCTCCTACATGGCGAATGCAGTTGATGAGAATTGCATGCTGGTAGTGGATATAGGTTCTCATGTGCCTTGAACTGAAATATAAATTGCTTATTTGAACCTATCAGGTACATGTTTTATAGGAAAATGTCCGATTTATAGACGGCATGCTACCTAAATTTTGACAGGAATTTTCCCAAAAGTAAAACCTTATACATAGATGATTATGATAAAATTAATGTTAAAATCTTTTTGAAAGGATGAGTGAAAACTCAAATAGATAATTAAATTTCATCCTTACATAATCATCAAGAATATTTAAAGGAGCTTAGCCCCACCCCTATAGAAAGAACATAAAATACTTAAAAGCATCACTTTGCTTTTAAAATATTGAGGCTCTTCTTGTATCCTTGAACATTGTATCCCGCACTTAAAGTTCTATGATTTGACATGGAATGTTTTAATATCCATTTCCGATGCACTTGTTGTCTATAGGGATGACTGTACTGATTAAAGATAAATATTGTTAATAAATATCCAGTATAGTTGTTGAAGAATGATTTGTGTGCTCACTTATACTTTGGGATATTCTGTCACGCCCTGGACCCGATATTGGGACCCAGGGGTGAATTAGTAACCTAACATGTCCTTGTATCAAACCAATCACCAATGAATACAATGAATGAGGGTTCGACCCCGTGGGGTTCCTAGGCACCCTATACACATCCATACACATGATAGATACATAGTGGAAAAAGGTATTTCTATACATATACAGTACCATACCAGAGTCTATACAAAAGGAATGTAGGTTTCAATATACAAAATACCAACCCAGGTGTCAACCATATCCCAAAAAACAGCCCGATACAATCCTAATACTTACCCAGGTACTTACCGTAGTACACCGACCACTATGCTCCCAACTTAAGGACGCTAGTTCTGGTTACTCGAAGGACTTGAAAAATATGTATGTATAGCAGGGGTAAGACACCTCTCAGTAAGGCAGATACAGGTTATATCGATGTGTGGCATATGAGTGTTATCATGACACAAAACATAAACAGTTAAATGCAATTCCAGTATTTTCACAAAACAGTTCCAATACAGTGCATTCACGCACACACACATGATCAAGTGACCTGATGTCGTCACACCCTTCGACTCGAACCCGGCCCGCATTACACGGCATCCCCGGCACATGGTGTAGCCCCAGGCTCCCATGGCATCGTATCGGTACAACTGGTGGATCTACACCCTTCGGTGATCAGTTGATAAGGCTCATGTCCTCGGATATAGAGCCGGACACTCTTTCCAAACATGGCTAGCGATTTCATACGCCATTGGATATACAGCTGGACACTCTTTCAGCATTTGGAACAATTCGAAACCCAGTTCCTATTGCATTTCAAAAAAACACAAGCATGCATGCTCATATAACCAAACAAACCACACCCATTTGGTAATCTAAAATCATGATTTTCCAAACATAAATAGTTTAAATAAGTCAAGGCACAACCATCCCTATAACACAATATATATCACAATATATTTATTATTTTCCAAAAAAATGAAGGATGCAGCCCGTCGCCCCCTTTTTCCTAAAACTGTAACGTGAAAAACCCATAATTTTACTTGTTAGATTTCCCCAAATGAGTAACCAAAATGCACACAGGACCGTGAACCACAGTTTTCGATTTCAAAAATAACCAACATAAACTGAATCCTCTTACCTTTCCCCAAATAACAAATCCCAAACTCCAAGGCCTCTAGATAGCGAACCGAATTCCAAAACCTACATACCACAGTACAAAACACGCTCACAACCCCGTTACCTACAAGACTACAGAATCAGAACTGAAAACTGAGCCTTACCTCGATTTTGGGCGAAAACCCAATGTAGTGACTCGAAGAATAATATTATTTAAATAATAAAGAGGGAGGAAAATGGAAACAGGAACAAAAGGAGGCAGTAGACTTCGCATTTTGGAGATAATGATAATAATAATAATTTCAAGGAATTTCCAGAACTTGTTGATGAATACAGGGTTTCGTTGACGAGAAAATACCAAGAGAGGTTTTGGGGTAGCCTGAATTTTGTCGATGAGGGAATAGGGTTCGTCGAAAAAATTACTAAAAGATTCGTCGACGAGATGACGTGTCTCGTCGACGAAGGCCGCAGTATAAATAGTGAAAACTTGAATTTTTATCCATTTTTAACACCGCTCTCTCTCTCTCTCTACATCCCTCTCTCACTTCGTTTCCGGGCCTGTTTCTCACCGGATCGAAGATCTGAGGCTACCACGACGCTCCTGGTGAAGTTCTTTGCAAATCTGTCGGAGCTGATCGTTGGAAAAGTTGAGTTGGATTTCGTCCCAATCTCAGGGTAAGACATTTTATTTAGTATTTGCCTTTCCCTCAGTTATAAGAAATGTTGTAGGTAAGAAAATTCTGATATTTTGTTATGGGGAATTGTGTTTTCAGGATGTTGAGCTAGGAACCCTGGGGGTACAGAGCCAGAATTTTATAGGGGTTTTTCAGAGTTAAGGTAAGGGAAATATGCTATGCTAGGAGTTTTTATAATGCTATCAGAGATTTCATAGACACATATTTATACCAGTTTATTATACAGTATTTATAGAATATGAGTTTAAATGCTTGGGTGGCCTGAGTAGATTTTCATGAGATGAAGAAATTTATACAGCTTTTATAATGTATCATACTATACTGAATACACCGATATAGACAGTATATACAGTTTATATAGTTTTCCTAGTATATGGAGTTATACAGAATATACAGATATAGTTATATATTTACAGAGATTATATAGAGAAATTTACAGGCATATACAACTTTTATACGAATAGTTTCATGAAACAGATATATATATATATATATATATATATATATACATATACATATATATAGAGTTACTCAGCTCAGTATATATATCACAGCTTTATACAGAATAGTATATACAGAGTTATAGTATGCCATGTTTCCTATTACCATAACATACAGAGTATACAGATAGAGCATATAGACAGAGATACAGATAGATATACAGAGGTAGCATCAAGCTGCTACAGATATAGTATACAGAGATTACAGTATTTATAGTACAGAAAGATAGCGTTATGGTAATTTTGGAAACATGATGAAAACAGTAAAAGAGTATATATGTATATATGTATATAGTATCAGATCCTTGTGGAAAGATTACAGATAGATACAGTACAGATATAGATTACAGAGCACGGTACCGTTGCTATATACAGATAGAGTGCAACCACATATCTCAGATAGTGTGTGGGTATCGTCAGCCATGCTCGGAGAGGATGCAGCCCCCCAGTTCACTGGATGGAAGGGGCCAGTTTTGACGAGGAAGTAGCCAGTCCCAAGCCTAGGAGTGGATGCAGTTTGGCCGGACTGAGATAGAGTAGAGTATATTGACTTATCTGGAGGGCAGACCAGATGAAGTCCCGCCTACGGGCTGCACAACCCTGTCATGAGGGATCAAATCATGACGTACAAAGTCCTAGGGAATAAAGCACTGTTATGTATATGTATATAGTTTTACAGTATATGATGAGTATAGTATGATATTATCAGTATAAAAAGTAGAAAATACAGATGATATAGTATATTTTAAGTTGTGAAAGAAAGATATGCTTTACAGATTACTTATTGCATTACAGTTCAGTTACTATATAAAAGCATTCATAACTTAGTTGCCGCACACTAGTAATAGCATATTTCCACTTATTGAGCGTCGATTCACCCTATTAGTTTAACATTTTTCAAGTGAGCCAATTAGGCGAGCAGATTAAGCTCGCGAATAGAGAGTGTTTGATCACCCTGGTTATAGGGTGAGTTTTTGACAAAGTTGTGTATATTTTGAGTAGATGATGCTGAAGGGGTATTTTTGTATGGCTATAGTCTGTATACACCGGATTCTAGTATTGTATAGTATATATGTGAATGGTTGTATGATATGTGTTCCCGCTGCTTAGGTATGGATATGGATATACATATACATATATATATATATATATATATACATATACATATATAATGGTTAGAATTTTGAGGGTGTTACACCGAGAACGCCTGAAACGAAGATTCGATTCGTAGAACTTATAAAGAATCCTTCCCCGATCCTCGTGGTAATGTTAGATCAGCGATTCCCGCAACGTACGACAAAGAAATCTAGAGAGAGAGAGAGAGAGAGAGAGAGAGAGAGAGAGAGTATTTTGAGTTCCTAGAGAGATAGAGAGAGGATTTGAGATTTCTTAACTGAGAAGTAATGAAAATATTTATTTATAGCCCCTTGATTTGGCCGCTCTCGTCGACGAGATGGCGTTCTCGTCGACAAGTCACTGAAGACAGTTCGTCGACGAGAAAGTGACCTTGTTGATGAGCCTGAGATTTTCGGGATCTCGAAACCTCTCGGCTTCTCCTCGTCAACGAGCTCCTGCATTTCATCGCCAAGCAACCTGAGGCCTTTGTCGACAAACTCTGGGTTCGTCGACGAAGCCTGCTCAATTTATCATTTTACCGTTCTCTTATTAATTTAATCCCTATATCATGGTTCAGGTTCTTACATCCTCCCCTTCTTACAAAAATTTCGTCCTCGAAATTTGCAATCTCTCTTTCATGAACTCATTTATACACACAAATACACACTCGATTCCAGAAAGGAAAATGGCCATTATAATGCAGCCTCGTCACACCATTTACATACCCTCACTTTTGGTGGAGGAATACCGAGGTTACTTACATAAACCCTCTTAAGAGTTACTATACTACACACACTCCCCAAGACTAACCACCTATTCCAAAACAAAGTAGGGTAATGTACGCGTACTCAAAACAACTGTGGATATTTCCAACATATCTCTGCTTCCAATTCCTAGGAAGCTTCCTCAATCTCATGATTCTACCACAATACCTTAACTAACGGTATATCCTTGGTACGTAACTTTTGAACTTTATGGTCTAGAATCCGAATAGGTACCTTTTTGTATGCTAAAGTATCCTCAATTTCCAAATCCTCATAACTGATGACATGTGATGGATCCAGCACGTACCTACACAACATGGATACATGAAACACATCGTGGATCCTCAAGAGTTTTGGGGGCAGTGCAATCTTGTGAGCTACCGGACCCACTTGCTCAAGAATCTCGAATGGTCCAATATACCTCAGGCTCAGCTTGCCCTTCTTCCCAAATCTCATCACCCAGTTCATCGAAGCAATTCTCAGAAATACCTTACCCCCCACCTTGAACTCCAACTCATGGCGGCGAACATCCGCGTAACTCTTCTGCCGACTTTGAGTTGATTTAATCCTATCCTGGATCAAACCCACCTTCTCAGACGCCTACTGCACGAGTTCAGGTCCTAACACCTGACGTTCACCAACCTCATCCCATTACAAAGGAGATCGACACATTTGACCATACAGAGCCCTAAATGGTGCCATCTCGATACTAGCCTGGAAGTTATTGTTATAGGCAAACTCTACTAGTGACATAAACTGTATCTAGCTACCACTGAAGTCTAACACACAAGTTCGCAACATGTCTTCCAAGATCTGTATTGTCCTTTCTGACTGTCCATCAATCTAGGGGTGGAACGCTGCACTAAAAGTAAGCTTCAACCCTAGTGCTTTCTGCAAACTCGTCCAGAATCGAGAAGTAAACCTCGGGTCTTGGTTTGACACAATGGACACCGGCACCCTGTGCATTCTAACTATCTCACGCACGTACAAGTCTGCTAGCCTACTCAAAGGATAGCCAACCTTTATCGGTAAGAAGTGAAAAGATTTTGTCAACCTGTCCACGATTACCCAGATAACATTCTGCTCGTGAAGCGTTGGCGGCAATTCGGTCACAAAGTCCATGGAAATATGCTCTTATTTCCACTCCAGAATAGCTAAGGGCTGTGACGGCCCTGCCGGCCTCTGATGTTCAACCTTCACTTGCTGACATGTCAGACACTATTCCACGAACTGAGCAATCTGCCTTTTTATACCATTCCACTAGAAGGTCTCGCGCATATCCCGAGACATCTTTGTACTATCGGATGTATTGTATACAACGAACGATGCGTTTCCTCCAAAATCGTCCTTCTGATCTCATCGTCATTTGGAACACATAGCCCGATCCCAAACTGCAATACACCTCCCTCAGAGATGTTAAAATCCACAGCCAGTCCCTGCTGCACCTTTTCCACAATCTCAGCTAACTCCGCATCACTAGCCTGTGCGACTTTAATACGCTTAAACAAAGTCAGCTAGACCACCAAACTAGCAATGAAAGCCTGATCATCACCAACCACCATCTCAATACCGAGGCTTTCCAGATCTCGTCTGATGTGATGCTGAGTTACAAGCACAAATGCTGCCGCACACTCTGACTTCCGACTCATCGCATTAACCACCATATTAGCTTTCCCTGGGTGAGAACTGATGGTGCAATTGTAGTCCTTGATCAGCTCAAGCCATCGTATCTGCCTTATATTCAACTCCTTCTACATGAAAAAGTATCTGAGGATTTTGTGATCAGTGAAAATCTCACATTGCACACCATACAAGTAGTGTCGCCAGATCTTTAGTATATATACCACAATAGCTAACTCCAGATCATTCGTAGGGTAATTCTTCTCATATTCTTTGAGTTGCCAAGAAGAATATGCTATTACCTTACCTTGCTGCATAAGCACACACCCCAAACCTTTTAGAGACACGACGCTATAAATCAAAAAATCACCATCCCCTAAAGGAATGGTCAAAACTGGAGCAGTAACCAGACGGTGCTTGAGCTCCTGAAAACACTGCTCGCAATCACTGGTCCACTCAAACTCCACTCCCTTCCTAGTCGAACGTGTCAGAGGCTCAAGCAACTTAGAAAAACCCTCTACGAACTGACGATAGTAACCCGCCAGTCCTAGAAAACTCCGAACCTCCTGCACACTCTTCAGCTTTACCTAGTCAACTATAGCTTCGATCTTTCTAGGATCAATTGAGATACCACCCTTAGACACCACATGGCCTAAGAACGCAACCTGGTTCAACTAGAACTCACACTTCTTTAGCTTGGCATACAACTTTCTTTCCTGCAAAATCTGTAGTACCAACCTCATATGATTCTCACGCTCTTCCAAACTCCTCGAATATACCAGAATGTTGTCAATGAATACCACTACAAATTGGTCCAAGTACTCATGGAAAACCCTGTTCATCAGATCCATGAACACTACCAGAGCATTCATCAACCCAAAAGGCATGACTAAGAACTCATAGTGGCCATATCTGGTTCAGAAAGCAGTCTTCACCACATCTTCAGATCGAACCCTCACCTGATGATACCCTGATCGTAGGTAAATCTTCGAAAAAAATTGAGTCCCCTGTAGCTGGTCAAAGAGATTATAAATACGAGGCAATGGGTAGCGATTCTTCACAGTCACCTTATTGATCTCACAATAATAAATGCACATGCGCATCGACCCATCCTTCTTCTTCACAAACAGAATTGGAGCTCCCCAGGGCAAAACACTAGTCCGAATGAAGCCCTTGTCCAGTAATTCTTGCAACTGCTCCTTCAACTCCTGAAGTTCTACTAGAGCCATCTGGTACAAAGCTTTAGAGATCGGTGCCTTACTAGGTAGCAACTCTATCGCAAACTCCACCTCATGATCCAGAGGTAAACCGGGTAAATCTTCTAAAAACACATCCGGGAACTCGCTGACTACTCGAATATCCTTGAGCCTTAACTCATCCTACAGTGGTTCCCTCACGTAAGCCAGGTACCCCCGACATCCGCCCAAGAGTAGCCTCCTTGCCTGTAATGTCGATAGAATATGTGGCATCGAACTCACACACGATCCCACAAACTCGTACTCCTACCCCCAAGAGGTCTGAACACTACCACCTTCCTACGACAGTCGATCATGACATAACTAGAGAATAACCAATCCATCCCCAATATGATATCAAACCTCAACATGTCGTATACCACAAGATTCACCGGTAACAACTTTCCCTGAATCACCACTAGGCAGTCTTCTAACATCCTCCTACAGAATGATACACTCCCAGATGGCGTAACTACCGATAATTCTTCTTTCATAACTCGGGTCTCAACCCCACACAGTTTCACAAAGTTAGCAAATATAAAGGAGTGAGTCGCACCTGAATCAAATAAAACCACAGCTCTATTTAATATCAACATCATAGTACCTGTCGGTACATTCCCCATCTGCTCAGCGTCCATTAGAGTAAGCGAGTACATCCTTATCGAAGTTGTTTTCTCCTGATATGTCCCCTGGGATACCTGATTACTTCCCCGATTCTGACTCGAAGTGAGCGTACCCTTATTTGGTGCATGACAATCTTGAGCCATGTGACCTGATTGATCACAGTTGTAGCAGTTACCTCCAAAAGGCTGGCACTCACCGTTATGCCATCTGCGGCACCTGGTACAACAATCACCAAACTGTTTTGAGAGTTTCATTGTACTCAGATTCTTGTAGCCTTCTTGTTGTATTTTGACGGTTCAAAACTGATTTGGATCGTTGTACCAAGCGTGGGTTGATCGCTTAGAGAGGTTTCTTTTCCTGAAAAAGAGGGATTATTGTAAAAGGCTTGCTCCGCTCAGAAAGGAGCATACATAGTGGAATCCTTTGGTGGAATTGACCAAAGGCGAGGACGTAGGCTGGGGATAAGCCGAACCTCATAAAACTTGGTGTTCTTCTTAACCCTACTCTATTTAATTTCTGCACTATGTATATTCTTGTGTATGCTAAATGCAGATTGCAGGGCTTAAACACTGAAATCAAAGAAGACTCTTAATTTCTAAGAAAGTACATTTCAATTAACCGTTTGTGGAAATTCTCAAGGGAGTATGTTGGTTAATTTGTGAAAATCTTAATTAAGAGAACGCAATAAAATTCAATCCAAAGTTGGGTTTGCATACAAATTGCAGGGCTAATTACAAAAGTTGAAAGCAATTCAAAGAGTTGCAACTTCTTGGTTATTTCAGTTGTTGGTATTATGTGGTTGATTGGATTGTTTAAGTTTTCAACAAATTGTTGTGTGTTTTGGTTTTGATTGATAACTGATTAATTTATTTAATTTTTTCTATGAGTACTAAACAAGTAAGTAAAGGAAATTAAAAAGAACTTAAAATTTTCAAATAACCCAATTCACCCCCCTCTTGGGATCACTATTCTATTTTTAATTGGTATCAGGGCCAGGTTATAGTAAATCTTAATAAGAAGCTATATAAAGATAAAAATGGCACACATAGGAATAACTCCCTTCAGAGAGGGTCAATCCTCAACCCGACCACCAATTTTTTGTGGAATGAACTATACTTTTTGGAAATAGCATATGAGAATATATCTTCAAACTATGGATTGGAAAGCTTGGGAGGTTGTCACAGATGGTGACCTAATACCCTTTAAACTAGTAGATGGTCTAAAACATAATCTCTTGAGTATTAGTCAACTTAATGATAAAGGGTTTAAAATTATCTTTAAGAAATACAAGTGTATAATACAAAACCCTAAAAATAATGAAATTTTATTCACAGCATATAGAACAAATAATGTGTATTGCATAAAACTTGATAATTTAATATCTCAAGATGTAACTTGCTTAGTTGCCCTAAATGAAAATAGATGACTTTGGCATAGAAGATTAGGTCATACTAGCATGGACATTCTATCTAAACTATCAAAGAAAAATTTAGTGAAAGACTTACCAAATACTAAGTTTATCAAAGATAAAATTTGTGATGCTTGCCAACTAGGAAAACAAGTCAAGACACATTTTAAAAAGAAGAAACATATATCAACTAGTAGACCCTTAGAACTCATGCACTTAGACTTGTTTGGACCTACTAGAACTCAAAACTTAGGTGGAAAACAATATGCTTTTGTAATTGTTGATGAGTATTCTAGATATACATGGGTATTGTTTTTAGCCAACAAAAATGAAGCTTGTGATATGTTGATAACTCTTTGCAAGAAACTTCAAAAATGAGAAAGGATATAAAGTCACTAGTTTTAGGAGTGATCAAGGTAGAGAATTTAAAAATAATGATGTTGAAAAATTTTGTAATGATCATGGCATAAACCATAATTTCTCAGCACCTAGAACTCCACAACAAAATAGAGTTGTGGAAAGGAAAAATAGAACCCTTGAAGAAATGACTAAAATTATGTTAAATAAAAACAATTTACGTAAGTATTTTTGGGCTGAAGCTATAAATACAACTTGTTATGTAATAAATATGGTATCTATTAGATCAAATCTAAACAAGACTCCTTATGAATTATGGAAAGGGAGAAGGCCTAACATAGCTTACTTCCATGTATTTGGGTGTAAATGTTTTGTTCTAAATAATAAAGATGACTTAGGGAAATTTGATGCCAAATCAGATGAAGGAATTTTCTTAGGATATTTTACAAATTGTAAAGCCTATAGGATATATAATAAAAGAACACTTACTATTGTTGAATCAATGCATGTGACTTTTGATGAATCAAATCCCTTTGTAAATGAAATCAAGAATGATGAAAATGAAGATATCATACACAAGGTGGAAAATCTTGAAATTAAGAAAGAAAAAGAAGAAAACAATGAAAAAAACTTCAAAAGAAAAACCCACAGAAAATCAAGAATTACCAAAAGAATGGAAATACATAAGAAACCATCCTTAAGATCAAATTATTGGAGAACCTTCAAGAGGAATAACCACTAGATCATCATTAAAGAATATATGCAACCATTATGTTTTCCTATCTCATGATGAAACCTTTGCCCCCGTAGCAAGAATGGAAGCAATTAGAATGCTCCTAGCCTATGCAGCCCATAAGGAATTCAAGCTATATCAAATAGATGTAAAAAGTGTTTTCTTAAATAGGCATATAAATGAAGAGGTTTATATAAAACAACCACCAGGTTTTGAAGATCTAAAACATCCCAAGCACGTATTTTGATTAACTAAAGTCTTGTATGCTTTAAAACAAGCTCCTAGAGTTTGGTATGAGAGACTAAGCAAATTTTTACTCAAAAATGATTTTTCAAGAGGAATGGTACAAAACAAACATTTTATAAAGACCAAAAACAAAGATATGTTAATAGTTCAAATCTATGTTGATGATATCATATTTGGTGCCACAAATGAAGAACTATATAAAGAGTTTGCCACATGTATGCAAACAGAGTTTGAAATGAGTATCATGGAAAAGTTATTTCCTAAGGTTACAAATCAAACAAGCCAAAAATGGAAAATTCATAAATCAAAATAAATATATTAAATATATGCTTAAAAAGTTTGATATGGAAGAAAGTAAACCCATAGGAACGCCTATGAGTACCTTAACAAGCCTTGATAAAGATGAAAAGGGAAAACCAGTAGACGCAAAACATTATCGAGGAATGATAGGTAGTTTACTATATTTAACAGCTAGTAGATCCGATATCATGTTTAGTGTATGCAAGTGCGCTAGATTTCAATCAACACCTAAGGAATCTTATCAAGTTGTAGTTAAAAGAATTCTAAGATACTTGATAGGAACCCTTAATCTAGGCTTGGGGTATCCAAAGGACATTGATTTTGAAATGATAAGCTATTTAGACGCGGATTATGCCAGATGCAAAGTTGATAGAAAGAGTACAAGTGGCACATGTCACTTCTTAGGAAGATCATTAGTATCATGGTTCTCAAAGAAACAAAACTCCATGGCCTTGTCAACCATTGAGGTTGAATATGTAGTAGCTGGGAGTTGTTGTGCGCAAATACTATACATGAAACAACAGTTAAAAGATTTCAATCTAGATTATCAAACAATACCAATTAAGTGTAACAACACAAGTGCGATAAACATATTTAAAAATCAAATTTCACACTCAAGAACCAAGCACATTGACATAAGACATCATTTTCTAAGAGATCATGTTCAAAAAGAAGACATAACTCTTGAATTTATAAATACAAATAATCAATGGGCTGATATCTTCACTAAACCTCTCTCAGAAGATAAATTTATAAACATTAGAAGAGAGCTTGGTTTATTACACAGTAGAGAAATTGAGTAAAAGTCAAAATTTAAGAAAGATTAACAGTCAGCTGACTGATCACAGACCCAGTCGATTGATTGAAAAAATGCATGAGAAGAGCGCTACAATCAGTCGCTTGACCTAAGACCCAGCCGATTAACTGAGCTATTGTTTCTGAAACAGAGACCAGTCAGCCAACTAACCCTACAGTCGGTTGACTGACTGATGAAAAAAATCTTAAACTCATTTATAAAAACCCAAGCCATTCGAGTAGTCAGCCAACTAACCTAGGGTTTGCTTTCACCTGTGCTCTCTTTCTCTTCCTTTCCTCAGTTCTTCCTCTTCCAAAAATCACCAAAACCTTATCTTCCATTTCCAAAATCTAACACTGCCCTATCAAAACCACCTTCATTTTTCCATAGAAAAGCTCCATAATGCCGAGGATCAAGTCTGTAGGAAGTAAGAAACCTTCCACCTCATCTCAACCCACTAAATATTCTTCGATCGAGTAATGGCTCATAGTCCCACACGGCAAGAGCTTTTATCAAAATCATCTAAATACAGCGGACCCAATCCTAGGTAAAATCCTTGATACTTTATTTTTCACATCTGATTTTCCACAAATAATTTCCTTATTCGAGGCTCTAGGATGGAAAATTTTCATTCTCTATCAAGCTAAGGGACACTTCCCAAACTTTGTCAAAATTTTCTACGCAAATCTTGTTAAGGAAGAAAATGGACTTTCCACCAAAGTGATGGGAAAATCTATTTCTCTCATTTTCGAATCCCTTGCAAAAAATTTTAAAATCACCAATGGAGATTTTGAATGTCATACTTTTGGTACTTTTTGGATTCTAGAATAGGACTTCGCTCTAGAAGAATTCCTTCATTTGATATTGGATACCGAGCCTGTTTCTTTTGACAATCCTTCGCTATACAAACATTTGAATCTTCAAGCTCAAATTTTGTAAAAAATCATCACATATAATATACTTCCTCAAGCTGGATCACATGCATATATCTCCTATGCAGATTGCTTTGTCCTCTGGTGCTTGCTCAAGGGCAAGAAACTAGACTTACTGAGTCTTATGCTTAAATGGATGATATCACGTGTAGAGGCACGACAAGTCACCCTTCCCTATGGAGGAATCTTAAACACGCTTTTTGCAAAACTCCAAGTATCCTCCTCTTCTGATTTCTTTGTGAAACACACCCATTATGACATTTTCAATTCCACAACTCTTAAATTAATGGGTTATGAAAAGTATGGGGATGGAAGGATCCTAAAAGAAAGTGGAGGTCAAGTACGTCAACCCCCTATTACCGTTCCTCTTACATGGTTTAATCCATTTTACCAGCAATTCACCACCTTCATCCAAAACATGCAAATAGGGCTCCAATCCCTTCAAACCAACTTTTCTTCCCTTCAAGCTAATTACTCCTCTCTTGATGAACGTTTGAGTCGCATCGAGAAACACATAGTCTGTTCCTCTCGTACCACTGATCCTATGGATATCAGTTTCGATCTTGCAAGTGACTATGGAAGTGATGATGAGGACTCTGAAAATGGAAGTGATGATGATGATAAGGAAGACATAGAAGAAAAGCATGGTTCTGAAAAAGAAGAAGACAATGACTCAGAAGAAGAAGAAAGGAATGCAGTAGAAGAAGAACAACATTCTGATCATGAAAACTGATGTTGTTTCTTAAAAATATGAAACTTGTAACTTTTTTATTGTATTTTGGCACGTTATATGACAAAACACTTAGCTTGGTTGCTTTGCTTATTTCTTATAACTTGTTTCTTTCCCCTTGTTTTTTGAATGATGTCCAAAGGGGAAGAGATTGTGAAAAGCAAAGATGTTATATTAAAGATATGGAATATTTATGAAATATTTATGATGAACATGTTGAACAATGATATATGGAATATTTATGTTGAACATGTTGAACAATGAGCGTTATGATAAGCTATGATTGAGTTCATTATTTGCATATTGAATATCTTATTATTGACTTTGAGCATATTGAACATTTCCACATGCTATACATATTTGATGTCACATGTTAAAGAATGCTTACAGTAAGGGGGAGTTTGTTTTATCCTTATCTTTACTCCTCGTTTGTCATTATAAAAAAGGGGGAGATTGTTGGCCTAACTAGGCTTTTAAATCTTATTTTGATGATAACAAATGAAAATGTTTTAACATGTGTTGTTAAGTGACTTTATTTTAGGATTACATAAAACTACATTCATGTTTGTCATGGAAGCAAACTGGAAATCAAAGTCAAATCAAGAGAAAGCTTCTTAGAATATTGAAGTAATAAAAGACAAACAAAAAACTTAAAGGTTAAGTGGGACTCGAAGTCAAGATGAACCTCAAGAGACTTGAAGACTTAGTACTTAAAAAAATCATATTCAATAAAGTCGTTTGTAAGTACTTCAAATCAAATATAATTTAGAAATATGAAGCTCATTACGATGCAAAGACTTAGAGACTAGTTTTTGAAAACCCTAGTAAGTGATTTTGTAAAGTTACATTTGAGTCTTTTAAATTACAAGGGTTTGCAAATCAAAATTAGAAGTTTTTGGAAAAAGAATGGACTGGTCAGCCGACTGACCAGAACACCCTGTAATGGCTTAGCCGACCGACATAAGCTATATGTTGAAAACCTACCCAACCAACTGACCATTATGAACTAGGATCAGTCACCGACTGACAAGAATGCAACGATTAAATAAACTGCCCAGCCAACTGACCAATGAACTAACCTTACTCAGCCAATTGACAATGTCCAACTGACTAACATTTTTTTAACATAATTCAGTCAGCCGACTGACAATTTACTAAATTTATTTTCTGGTAGATAGAAGGGTTTCAGCCGCCTGTCCAGCCAACTGACCCTATGAAATATACTACTTAGTTGCCTATCCCGCCGACTGACTTCACGGGATTTCAAATTTTTAAACTTTAACAGTAAAATTTTAAAAATTAGTTTTTCAAGTATGAACGTTATAAAAACTTGGTGGACACTCTAAGTAACTTGGGAAATAAGGAAACTAATCCTAAAAAGCCTATAAATACTCCCTTAATTCCAAGAAATTAATCACCAAGTAATCACACAACATTCTTGCATTCAAGCTTTCAATCTCTCTCAAAGTTCTCTATTGCTCACACTCCATTTGGAAGATAACTTCTGAAATTTCTACTGAATCTTCAACCTACGGTTCTAACACTGAGTTTTCTCAATCACTAAAAGAACCCTTGGTGATCTTTATACTTGAGTTTCATACTTTTTATATTATTATTTGATTGAAGTATATTTTGTGCTCTAACTTGTACAAATCTACTATGTTTTGAGAGTTTCATTGTACTCAGATTCTTGTTGCCTTCTCGTTGTATTTTGACGGTTCAAAGCTGATTTGGATCGTTGTATAAGCGTGGGTTGATCACTTGGAGAGGTTTCTCTTCCTGAAAAATAGAGATTATTGTAAAAGACTTGCTCCGCCCGGAAAGGAGCATACATAGTGGAATCCTTTGGTGGAATTGATCAAAGGTGAGGACGTAAGTTGGGGATAAGCCGAACCTCGTAAAACTTGGTGTTCTTCTCAACCCTACTCTATTTAATTTCTGCACTATATATATTTTTGTGTATGCTAAGTGCAGATTGTAGGGCTTAAACACTAAAATCAAAGAAGACTTTTAATCTCTAAAATAGTACGTTTCAATTAACCGTTTGCGGAAGCCCACAAGGGAGTACGTTGGTTAATTTGCAGAAATCTTAATTAAGAGAAACGTAATAAAATTCAATCCAAAGCAAAGCTTTCATACAAATTACAGGGCTAATTACAAAAGTTGAAAGCAATTCAAAGAGTTGCAACTTCTTGGTTATTTTAGTTATTGGTATTGAATGGTTGATTGGATTGTTTAAGTTTTCGGCAAATTGTTGTGTGTTTTGGTTTTGATTGATAACTGATTAATTTACTTAAGTTTTGCTGTGAGTACTAAACAAGTAAGTAAAAGAATTAAAAAAAAAACTTAAAATTTTTAAATAACCTAAGTCACCCTCCTCTTGGGATCACTATTCTATTTTCAGAATAAAAAAGGAGCAAAAAATTAGGAAGATAAAAAACTTTCGTTGAATCATTAGGGTTCTATAAAAGATAAAGATGACTTATATAACCTACAAGAATAAAAGAGAAAAAGACTATTCTATCCTGATATAATGCAAATAATTATTATCACTAACAAACACCTCAATTTAAATATATATATATATATATATATATATATATATATGTACATAACTATACAATTAGAGCGCACACAATCGGTTGGATTCGATTATGCTAATAAATTAATATGCATGTGTGCATGTATGTAATTAATATGTCCATAATTATATGAATACGTAGCTGTAGTATTTGCTACAACTATCATTTGAAATTAAACTATATAATTAATTATATAATTCAAATTATAATTTTTAAATTTATACATAATTTTATAATAATAAATACATTTTTTTTTTCAAATATGTACGTAATTATGTACTTACGAGTGTATGTAGTTTGTGGATACATCGATTCAAATATGTACATAATTATTCAATTATGAGTATACACAATTTGTTTGATTCGATTACGAAATACCTAAAGGTAAATAATATTTAAAAAAAAAAATTAGAATTGAATAAGTGTAGAACAAATCAATTAATCCCGAAATACCCCGGAAGAATTTTTCATCGTGATATTTTTATACACAAATAGCAAAACTTCTATTAAATATTTTGTGGTCCTCTCATGCGTTTAAAGGATAATCATCCTTTTTCTTTCACTTGAAACTCTTTTATGAGAAGGCCAGCGGGAGTCGACCCACGAGGCCATTTCCTAGTAATCAACGGCTTCACTACCTTAACGGTGAACCCCAAGTGTTTATGAACCCTAATAAAAAAAACAGTCCTAATCTGCAGATAGCAATCTCATCTGGGACTTTTCTCTCCTTATTCTCATATTCAACAATTAGATTTTTCCTTTTTTGTTGTTTCGTTTCCTTGATCCATGAAATGGGAAAAAACCAGCCAGTTGAGAGATCAACAATTATCACGTTTAATTTCTTCTTCCTCTTCTTTCTGCAATACAGGTTTAAGTGAGATTTCCCATCAAGATGGCAGAACCCATTCCAGAAACAAAGCAAGAAGAAAGTGAATTGGTGGGGGAAGGAGAGGAGAGTCATGAAGAGAGGGAGAATGATGATTGCGGCAGCAGCGCTCTGATTCCAAACAGGGCTTTTCTTCTTGAGCTTAACCTCATTCTGATTCTCTCCTTTTTCTCTGCATCTGCTGAGGACCGGGGCTTAGATTTGAATGAGAAAATTAGGAAGGAAAGTGGTAAAGATGAGGGGACGAAGACGAAGCCCTTGCTGGCTAGATTACAGACCCGAAAGCGAGAAGTAAATAAATTCAGATGCGCGGGACAAAGGTCCCCCAGGTTTCAACCAGCCATGAGGGATTGCAGGTAACATCTTCTCTTCGATCATCTCTCTTTGTTTCTAATTTGAGAAAAAGAAAAAAAAAGTTAATAAGTTAATTTCTTGATCTGTTGGCTGGTCCTTCATCTTCATGTGATTGAATTTGACATATATTTTTAATTGAGCTGTCATTGGCACATTTTTGGATGGAGGTGTTTGAAAAATGAGGAGCAGAGGAAGAAAATCTATTTTTCTATTGTATTTTTCCCTTGAAAGTCTGTTGTCGTATCGTTAACAATTAAGAAAAATTAAAGATTAATAACTTGTAAAATAAAACTAAATTTCTGTTCATTAATTTGCTGTGTAATTTATTTTGTTTTTCAATTTTTAATCATCAAATATTAACATAGAATAAAATTTTTTCATGTTTTCCTTTCATTTACTGATATTTTTTCCCTTATTATTTTGTAATTGTGAGATGGGTCAAATCATAAAAGAAACGGAGATGATTGCTTGAAACTTAGAGAACATGAAGAGAAATGAAGACATACAAAAATCACTTCATCTTTCTTTTTTGTTAGTTAAAAAGAAAAGAAAAAAAAAAACATCTTCCTTCATCTGCGAGCAGGTCCCTCTCCTTCTTTTTCAGACATATCTTTTAATGTGATTGAGTTTGACATACAATTCTGCAGAGATGAGTGTATGCTCTTTGCAATTCTTTTCCTGAAAATAAAAATTCTACTTTTTATTTTTTTGGACAGTGTTAGAAGAGGAAGAAGAAACTTGAACCTATTTGTAATTGAGCTGGCAACAAAGAAAGAAAATACGTAGAAATTTTAATGACTTAAATGATGCATAAAATTAAATTTTTATTTATCAACTTTTCTATATTTTATTTTGTATGCATAGCATAATGAATGCATCAAACTGTAGAAGAAAAAGATAGAGTTCTTTAAGGTTTCATGTTCAGATGAAACGTGCAAAATGATCGGTGCAACAATTACGATGAATAATATGGAACACACAGAGATAATAAAGGCAATAAAAGACACATAAGGATTTAACGTGGTTTGGCAGAATGCTTACGTCCATGGGAGCAAACAACGGTTGAAATTCACTTTCATAAAAAATAGGGTCGCATCATTATATTTATGCTAACCCTAGATTTACAGAGGGATTAGAAAATTCCCCAAATATCCATGTATCAATTCGCAGAGGATTTGCTTCTACATCCCCAACCTATTGATCTTTCCAGTTTAAATTTCAAAAACAATGTCGTCAACAGTTTTTCTTCATTGGAAGAAACGGTCGATGCACCTACATCAAACCGTCGACAATTTTCTTCCTAATTTGTTTCTGAAAGAAACCATCGATGTACCTAGTAAAATTGTCGACAACTTTTCTTCAGACCAGTTTCCTATTTTTCTTCAACCTGCTTTCTCTACACATGTATTCCACTCGATATGAGTCACATACTATAACAATTTCCATCTTGGCGAATATTCGCCCCTTAAGAGAAAAGAAAACATAATCTGGAGCTCCGCGTGAAATAATAGGTTGTGATGCCTCCCATCTAACATCTGAAGACGTTAATTACTGCTTGAACTTGTCTGTGGTAATATGTTTTGTCAACATGTTTGTTGTATTCTCAGAAGTGTGAACTTTCTGAAGTAATAGTTCACAAGAAGAAATCAATTCCCTGATACTGTGAAACCTCACATCTTTATGCTTGGTCCTTGCGTGATATACCTGGTTCTTTTCCAAATAAATGACATATTAACTATCACAATGCAACTGAACTCTACCTTACTGAATACCTAGCTCCTTGACTAATCTTGTAAGCCACAAAGCTTCCTTGGCAACTTTAGTTGCTGCCATATACTTTGACTTAGTAGTAGATAGTGCAAATAGAGACTGAATCATGGACCTCCAACAAATAGGCCCCCCCACAAGAGTGAATACATACCTTGTGGTAGACCTCCTGTCATCCAATTCGCCTGCTTAATTTGCATCAACATATCCCACAACTGAAGGATCACTCTGTTGTCTGCTAAACATGATGTCATAGTCTATGGTACCCCTCAAGTATCTGAAAATCTACTTGACTGCATCCCAATGATGTCGTCCCGGATTTGATAGAAACTTACTCACCACGCTAACATCTTGTGCCAGATCCGATTTTGTATAAATCATAGCATGCATCAAGCACCCCACTACACTAGTATATGGAACCTTTGACATGTCTTGAACTTCATCATCTGTCTTCGGGCATTAGGCGGTAGACAATCTAAAATGATTTGCCAAAGGTGTACTCACCGGTTTTGCATTATTCATGTTGAATCTCTCCAACACTCTCTTAACATAGCTACGCTGAGATAACCATAGTCTTCTGGAAGCTCTCTCCTTGCGAATCTCCATCTCAAGAATCTTCTTGGCCTCACCCAAATCCTTCATGTCAAATTATTTGCTCAATAGAGTTTTTAATTTGTTGACCTCACTTATACTCTTCACAGTAATAAATATATCATTCACATAAAGTAACCAAAAAAGAAAAAAGAAAAAAGAATGAACCATCATCAAGGCTCTTCACATGAACACAACAATCATACTCACATCTCCTATAGCCAATCGAGATCATATAGGAGTCATATTGCTTGTACCACTGGCTCAGAGATTGCTTTAGTCCATTAAGTGATTTTTTCAATTTATAGACCAAGTGTTCCTATCCAGGTTGACTAACCCTTCTGTTTGTACCATGTAAATCAGTTCCTCCAAATCACCATGGAGAAATGCTGTCTTTACATCTATCTATTCCAAATGCATATCAAAATGCGCTACCAGACCCAACACTGCCCTGATGGAAGTGTGTCTGATCATAGGGGAGAAATCTCATCATAGTCAATCCCTTTCCTCTGCGAGTAGTCCTTTGCTACTAGACGAGCCTTGAATTTTTATTTTTTTTCCTGATACTGCTTTTTTCTTTTTATATACCCATTTGCATCTTATGGCTTTCTTCCTCTTTAGAAGATCCATCAACTCCTATGTCTAGGTCTTACGTAAAGACTCTATCTCCTCCATCATAGCACCCATTCATTTACTCTTCTCTTAGTTGTGCATCGCCTCTTGAAAGTAGTAGGATCCCCGCAACTAGTAATAAGTGTATAAGAAACCAAATCATTAAAACTATACTTAGGGGGTGGCCTGATAGTGCGTCTGGGCCTGTCTATAGCTATACTGTGATGTTGTTGATCTCCTAAGCTAGGACTCCCTACATTCTGAACATTGTCATCTCTACCATGAGTCCTTAGCTCCACTTGCACAACATGTTCATTGCTGTTGCAATTTTCTGGCACCTATTTCTCTTATTCCTGAGTACGCTGCAATGTAACTTTCTTATCAAAAATCACATCTCTACTAATCACTACCTTGTTTGCCTTTGGATCTCAAAGCTTGAAATCTTTCACCCCTTTTTGATACCCTAGAAAGATACACTATCTAGACTTCGCATCAAGTTTCGATCTCTCTTCACTAGAAGCATGCACGTAGGCTAGAACACTCACAAACTAGAGTAGTCTACCGCGCTGCCTGCCCACACCTCCTCTGCTGCTTTCCCATCTAGTGCTGCCCTTGGTGACCTGTTGATCAAGAAACATGCCATATTCACTGCCTCTACCTAGAAGTTTTTTGCAAGCTCTACATTCAATCTAGGACACCGAGCTCTTTCAGCTATTGTTATGTTCATTTTTTCCACTACACAATTATGTTGTGGTGTCTTGCATACTGTGAAGTGTCTCTTAATCCCATGCTACTCTCACAACTCTATGAACTTTGAATTTGTGTACTCAGTACCATTGTTGGACCTCTCTCTGTCTGCTTTTCCACTTTAGCTTTCCACAACTTAAACTTAGCAAACGTTTTTGACTTGTATTGCATGAAGTACACCTAGGCCTTTCGTGAGAAATTTTCAATAAAACTCATGAAATATGTATGTCCTCCCCATTATGCTACCCTTACCGGCCCTCAAACATCTGTATGAACGTAGTCAGTATTCCCTTTACCTTGTGTGTGGTTGTCTTGAACTGCACTCTATTTTATTTCCCAAGCACACAATACTTGTAGAAATTAAGCTTGCATGTTTTGACACCCTTCAATAGATTTCTCTTATGAAGCTCCATCATCCCACGCTCACCCATATGACCCAATCGCACATGCCACAAAACTACATTATCTGACTCAGACTCTGCAGTTGCAGCTCCACCTACAACTGTGGTACCTAGCAGTGTATAGATATTTCCTACTAATTTCTGCCCCTTCATCATTGTTAAGATACCTTTACTCACCTTCATTACTCTACTTGCAAGCTTATAATTAAAATCCATTACAATCTAAGGTGCCTAATAAAATCAGATTCTTCCTTATATCCGGTATATGGCTAACATCAAATAACGTTCTAACAATACCATCAAACATTTTAATTATGATATTCTTTATTCCAATAACTTTGCATGATGCATCATTACCCATCAGAACAAAACTAGAATTTGCTATCATGTAGGTGTTGAACCAATCTTTATTGGGTGTCATGTGATAGGAGCATGCCGAATCCAAAATTTAAGAATCTGTGAGATGATCTGAACCGGATGAAACAGAAAGCATATCTTAGTCACCGCTCTCTGAGCCTTCTTTTTCTACTACATTCGCATACTTTGATGGACCCTCTTTATTCTCTATATTCCCCTTCTTTCTCTCTAGACGATCTTGTTTTATGTCCCTTTTTCCCACACTTAAAACACAGTAAGTCCTTCCTCTTCTTGGAATTGGACCGAGATTTATTGTTACTCGGTCCGCTCCAAAACTTGCTTCTCCCACGGTCGTGGTTACCCCTCACCACAAGCCCTTCACCTTGTAAATTCTCATCGTTGACTTTCTTCCTTTGATGAAAATCTAAAAGAGCATTTTTGATCTCCTCCAATTCGAGAGTTTCTTTTCCTCACATTAGAGTTGTAACCAAATTTTCGTAAGTAAGAGAAGCAGGTAGGGAATTCAGTAACATCAACGCGTTGTCTTCATCTTTGAACTTCATATCAACTCGTTTCAAATCACTGATGATCTGATTGAACACGTTGATGTGCTGGTTTAGATCCGAACCCTTTGACATCTTAGGACCATACAGTTTCTGCTTAAGATAAAGTTTGTTCGTGTATGACTTGGAGACATATTGACTTTCCAATTTCAACCAAATTGTCGCCGGTGATTCCTTATCCATGGTGTGATACATCACGTTATCAGTCAGACAAAGTCTGATAGTTGCCACAACCTTCGCTTCCAATTCCTTCCAACTAATGTTATCCATGCCTTCCGGCTGCTTTCTATATAGCGCCTTCACCATGCCCTACTGCACTAACAAATCCTTGACCATCCTCTGCCCTAATCCGAAATTTCTGGATTCGTTGAACTTGACTATGTCGAACTTCGCAGAAGAAATCCCAGCCATCGTAACCTAGCTCTGATACCAATTGTTTAGATGAAACGTGCGGAACGATTGGTGCAACATTTACGATGAATAATACGGAACACACATAAATATAATGAAAGCAATAAAAGACACAAGGATTTAACATGGTTCGGCAGAATGCCTACGTCTGCGGGAGCAAGCGGCGACTGAAATTCACTATCATAAAAACCAGGGTTACATCATTGTATTTATGCTAACCCTAGACGTACAGAGGGATTAGAAAATTCCCCAAATACCCTTGTATCAATCTGCGGAGGATTTGCCTTTGCATCCCTCTTCTGGAAGTAACGGCCGATGTACTTAGTAAAATTGTCGACAGTTTTTCTTCCGATCAGATTCCTTGTTTTCTTCAGCCTAGTTTCTTTGCACATATGTTCCACTCGATATGAGTCATATATTACAACATTTCCTTTTGAATTTTTTTGAAAAAAAAAAACATAAAAAGAAATAAAAAAATAAAGAAATATTTTTTTTGATTATCGAGAAAAATAAAAAAAAGATACTTCACCAAAGGAGTGAACAAAATTTTTATTTTACATGCCATCAATGCTTGATTTTTCTTAATATTCCAATCCAACTTGGATAAATTTTATCCTCACAGAAGTTGGGAACTGAATTTGTTGTGCTTTATGAACCATATTAAAACTAATAATCAATGAGTTTTGCTGTTTAATAAGTGTGATTAAATTTTTAAAATTTTCATCATGTTATGTTTGTTTTATACGTATTCAGGCATTGCAGAAGAACATGAATTGAAGAACAATCCAATGTAGAAGAAGAGAAAAGAGGTGACAAGGAAAGAACAATGCAGCCAGTTCCTTGGACTACTGCCTCAATAGATTATATATAGAAAATATGTCTGTATCAATCTTTAATTTATACATATAGTTGTGTATATACAGTGATGGCGTGTTCAGTTCAGAATTTCTGCAAATAAGCCTCGGATGGTTTTAAGATGAAGCATCAGTTGACTCTTTCAATTTCTGCTTAGCTATATTACAAATTAACAGGATCAAGAGTCCTCAATAGTGTCATTCATCCTTACATAGATAAAGTTGATAGATTGAAAATTGTCTGGTTTGAACATTATAGTCCCATGATTTTGATGCAACAAAATGGATTCTACCAGTTTGACGACAAATTTGCAGCCTGAAAATATTTTAATTTTAATTTATTTTAATTTTTTTTTAAATTTATATTAAAAAATAAAAAAGTAAAGAGTTTGTTTGAATGTGTAATTTTTTTTTTATTTCTTGATTTTAAATAATTATAAAAAATACAAACTTATTTTTTAATTTTTTTTGAAATTATATTAGTTAATGTTTGGGATCATTGATTTTGGAGTTTAAATATAGATTTGTCTGGATTTGAAAGAAATTTAATATAAATGTGCCCTTCCATTTTGCCTAGATTTGTCCAAACATTAATTTTACCATCATTCATTTCAAAGCGAGAAAGTGTTAGTGGGTGAATAGAAACCCTTTTGTCAAAAATTTGAAAATAATAATAGTAAAATATTGGGTGTAATTGATTATCATACCCATCTTCCATGCTATACAAGTGAGACTCTTGGCCTTGGATCCTATTCTACAGGAGGTTAGCAAATGAGCTTAGGAATTGTACCAATTTTTTTTTTATCAATAAAGGTAAATATATTGATCAAATGAGTATGTACAAAATACCATAGGCATACCTAGGCAAAAGGGAAACCAAGCCCTCATCACAGTTGCTAAGCAGTACAATCAAAAGGTAAGACCAAACAACCTCTCAATCAAAGAAATAACAATACATCATAGCAAAAAGACCATATGAACATATCTCCACTTAATTAATGGAGAATAAATCAAATCTATTATAAACCACTCTATAGGTGTGACTTTGAATCACCTTCAAGAGTTCCACAGGTGAGATAACCTTCTCTTCAAATTTCCTTTTATTTCGAAAATGCCAAATAAAGAATATGGTGATAGCCAAACAGACCTTCTTACCAATTGCTTGAATTCTTGTGCCTTTAACTTCCTTATGAAGCCATTTCAAAGCTGCTTTCAGAGTAGTCATAGCCCTAGTTATACCCAACCAAGATTGAACCAAATCCCATACTTCTTTAGAGAACCTACACTTAAAGAAGAGATGCTCATTAGTTTCAACACCCACATTGCATAATCCACATTCTAGGTTGATCCTTCTCCTAGAAGTCTGTCATTTGACAATGACTTCCCTTTAATTCCCATCCACAAAGTGAAAACATGTTTTAGGGTGCTAGCACACTTCCACACCACTTTGTGCCACAAAACTTCACTTGCTTTATCTCTCCAGAAACTATAACTTTGGGAGGAGCAAAAATTACCATCAGTCATCCACTGATTTATCAAATTCTCTGCTAAAAACTGATCCCCACACTTTTGCAAAATTTGGTTTTTGAAGTCAACCAATTTCTTAAATAGTGGAGAGTCATCATGATTTTCCGTAACCTCCCACAAGCTTGACCCTTTCAAATAGATCCGATTAACCCATTTTGACCACAATGAATCCTTCTTTGCCTGAATATTGCACATTACCTGAGTGAGGAGAGCATTGTTCCAGGCTTTTAAATCAACCACCCCTAGCCCCCCCTTCAATTTTTAGCAAACAAACCTCTTTCCAAGCTACTAGGGGTTTCCTCCTACCTCCTCATAGGAATGTCCTACACAACCTTACAACATGGTCCATAACAAATTTTGGGATAGGGAAGATTGCTAGTTAGAAACATTCTACCCCCTGAATTACTGAATTAATAAGTTCCATCCTCCCTGCTTAGGAAATTGTGTGACTAGGCCATCCACTCAACTTATCAGCAATTCTGTTAATCAGAGGAGCATAATGCATTTTATTCAATTGAGATGCTGCTATGGGAATTCTAAGATATTTGAAAGGGAACTCCCCATCTTGAAAATATGTAACTTTTTTTATTTCCTCCCGCTTAAGGGCTTTAATACCAGCAAATAGAATATTGGATTTCATGTTATTCTCACCATCCTTGAATAGTCTGAAAATTTTCCCAAACAATTCATGAGGAGTATGATAGAGCCTGAATCGCCTGTAGAGAACAGTATCAAGTCATCTGCAAAGGCAAGGTGAATGATTTTCAACTACTCACATCTCAAGTGGAATTTGAACTCTCGGTTGTCTTCAAGAGTTCTCAATAATTTGGATAGATATTCCATGCATATTACAAATAGCAGGGGAGACAATGGATCCCCTTGTCTTAGTCCTTTCTTTCCCTAAAAAAATCCATGATATCCACCATTTAGAGAAAGGGAGTAGGTTGTTGTGCCAACACATTGCATAATCCATTTAATCATGACTCTAGGGAAATTTAGCTGTTCCAACATTTCCTTCAAAAACATCCATGAAATGGAATCATATGCCTTTTTGAGATCAATTTTTAGCAAGCATCTAGGAGAGACCCTTTTCCTTGCATATTTTCTAACAATCTTTTGGACAAGGTAAATATTCTCCACCATACTTCTCTGTTTGACAAATGCCGATTGAGCAGGGCTAACTATTTCTTCCAAGCATGGCTTAATTCTACCAACTAGATTTTTTGCAATTACCTTATATATCACATTGCAGCATGCTATAGGCCTGTATTCCTGAATAGTAGTAGCATGATTAGTCTTTGAAATTAGAGCTATAACTGTGTGGTTGATCTATTTCAGCAATTTCCCAAACTCAAAGAATTCCTTTATAGATTAAGAGAGGTCCTTCCCTATAGTGCTCCAAGACTTCTTAAAAAAACATGCTGAATAGCCATCAGGTCTAGAGGACTTTAGATCCCCAATGCTAAACAAAGCTGCTTTAATCATTGTACCATTGGTGCAGGATACTATGGACCGCATGATTCCATCAAAGTCTACTGATTTGTATAATTTGTTGTCTCATGTTTTAGTCTTATTCAAAAGGCTAATAATGTATTTAAGGAATAGAATGTGAGTCCTCTCCTCTTTAATGAATAGACTTTATATTATTGATTGTTGAAATGGAACAAAGGGAAGTTTATTTGCCTCTCTTTAAAGTTTTATTAGTGTAATTCTTTATTGCATGAAAATTAGTAACATTTTCCTGCAAGATCGAGACTTATTGGTTGTAAGTGGGTATTTAGGAGAAAATATAATATAGATAGATCCTGTTGCGGGGTAAAATTTGCTAGGATGCTCTTTCAACTTCCATTGACCTGAAAGGGGAAGAAAAGGAAGGCTTGGAGGACCCGGGGTGTACTCCGGGGATCACTCTGATGCCTAAGTAAGGGGAATGCTTTTAGAGAGGCTGAATGCAACAGTAGAATGAGTTGAATGACTTACCTTGGCCTTTTCTCCAGATGCCTTCTTATAGGGACTCAAGTTGACTGTAGGTTGGCTCGAATTTATTGCGTGGAGGCGTGAATCGCTCCCCAGCCATAAGTGCGTGCACCTATTACTCGGTTATTGAAGCCACTAGCGTGGATCTCTTCTCCTCTTTATTGGGTTGGAGCTAATCACTCGTCTGGATGTCAGACCCAGAGAAGGTGCGAGATAGGCGTTGACCTGCCCTCATTGGTTAGATTATTTTGGGCGTATCAGTTGTCCCCCCCTCAGTTTCAAATTTCTGGACAGAATTTTGAATAATTGTTTTGTCTGCATCTTTCCCCTTAGAAGGTTTAATGCTCCCACTTTTTTTTTGGGCATGGTTTACTGAACGAGTTGCTGAGCAGCTCGTGTCGAACTGTTTTTTCGAGCTGTCCGAGTTGTTTTGAAGAGCTATTCGTGCCAAGCTATTTTGAAGAACTGTTCGTGTCGAGCTGTTTTGTCCGAGCTGTTTTGCCGAGCTGTCCGAGCTGTTTTGAAGAGCTGTTCATGTCGAGCTGTTTTGTCCGAGTTATTTTACCGAGCTATCCGAGCTGTTCCATGCAGGGAGGTTGGCCGACCTGTCCGACCTGTTACATGGAGGGACATTGACCGACCTGTTCACGGAGAGAAACTGGCCGACCTGTTCCATGAAGGGAATTTGGCCGACTTGACCGAGCTGTTCCATGCAGGGAGGTTGTCCGACCTGTTCCATGAAGGGAAGTTGTCTGACCTGCTCCATGCAGGGGAATTAGTTGACCTGTCCAACCTGCTCCGTGTAAGGAAATTGGTTGAACTGTCTGACCTGCTCCATAGTGGGACGTTGATCGACCTGTCCGATCTGCTCCATGAAGGGAATTTGGCCGACCTGTTCGAGCTATTTCATGCAAAGAGGTTGGTCGACCTGTCCGACCTGTTCCATGGAGGGAAATTAGCCGACCTGTCCGACCTGCTTTATAAAGGGAATTTTTCCGACCTGTTCGAGCTGCTCCATGCAGAGAGGTTGGCCGACTTGTCTTATGAAGGGAAATTGATCGAGCTATCTAACCTGCTCCATGAAGAGAAGTTGGCCGATCTATCTGATCTGTTCCGTGTAGGGGAGTTGGCCAACCTGTCCGACCTGTTCCATGGAGGGAAATTAACTGACCTGTTCGACCTGCTCCATAAAGGGAATTTGGCCGACCTGTCCGAGCTGCTCCATGCAGGGAGGTTGGCCGACTTGTCCTACCTGTTCCATGGAGGGAAATTGGCTGAGCTTTCTGACCTATTGCACAGAGGGAAATTGACCGACCTGTTCACGGAGAGAAATTGACCGACTTACTCCATGAAGGAAATTTGGCCGACCGAGCAGCTTCGTGGACTTTTTACGTCTACTGAGCCGCGCTTCTGGGCTGTTTTTGGCGTTCTGCTTCATGTTTGTCCGTCGGGCCTTTTTGCAAATGAGTTGTACTCATCTGCTGGGCTGTTTTGGCCATACGAGTCGTGCTCGTTAGTTTGGCCTCTCCGCTTGATGAGTCGTGCTAATCTGCTGGGCTGTTTTGGTCTTACGAGTCGTGCTCGTGAGTTTGGCCTTTGTGTCTATTGAGCCGTGCTCATCTGTTGGGCTGTTTTAGCTTTATGAGTCGTGCTCGTCAATTTGGCCTATGTGCCTAATGAGTCGTGCTCATTTGTTGGGCTGTTTTTGGCCTTACGAGTCGTGCTCGTCATTTGGGCCTCTGTGCTTGATGAGTCATGCTCATCTGATGGGTTGTTTTTGGCCTTACGAGTCGTGCTCGTCAATTATTCCTTTGATGCTAAGTGAGTCGTGCTCATCTGCTGGGTTGTTGCCTTCGTAGTCGTGCTTGGCAGTATGGCCTCTACCACAGGTGAGTCATACTTAGTGAGTCGTGCTCCTTTATTAGGTGTTTGATCTACTTATTTTTTCGAGGTGTCGTCACATCCTTCTTTTCCTACGAAAGATTGATAAATGCAGGTTTTAAATGCCCCATACCTTGGGAAGTGGGTTGGATGAAAGGTTCTCATTTATGGTCGCCCATCTAACGTTGTGTCTGAGGTGATGTAGTCTTTCCGAGGCACCGTTTGTCCTTAGGAAGCCGCGATTGTGCATATGTTAGAGATCTTCTCTGGGTTCATGGATTCTCTATGTTATTTTTCTTCATAGAGACGCAATCCTTTTTGGCATATGAGAAATTTTGAGATTCCCACCTCAGGGATTCGTGCCGTCCTCTTTTTATAAAGGCCAGAAGACTCCTTCATTCTGCACTCATCTTCAGTCCAGAGGACTCCTTCATTCTCTTATCTTCTTCAATCCACGGGGTTCCCCATTTTTCGTTAGGTATGCTCTCCCTCTCTACTGCATGTTTGTTTTGTTGTTCTTTATGTTCTTCGCTATTCTTGCGTTAGCTTTGTGTGTTTGATCTTTTCTTGTAAGTCGACCTTGCTATTTGTGTGCAGAATTTTACTGTTTTGATTTGCTTTGGCATCTTTTCCTCTTTTTTTTTTGCTGGGTGCTTGCCCGTTTGATCCGTTGGTAAAGGTATTGTTTCGTTCACGCTTTGTTTTCCCAATGGAGTCTTCTTCACAACCTTTGAGGGTTCCTACTACAGTGAGGAACGCTCGTTGTGACCTCACCCCCTCCGACTTGCAGAATGTTCGTTATTTTTTTTCTATACCACAGAGTATTACTGTTAGGTTACCCTTTGTTTTTGAGTCAGCCCTTGACCCAGGCTCCGAGGAGCTCTGCCTCTATACAGACTACTTAGATTTGGGTCTTAGGCTCCCTTTTCCCCCCTTTGTCTCTAATGTATTACGTTTTTACTGGATAGCACCTTCCTAACTTGTTTCGAACTCCTATCTCTCGCTCATCTGTTTTGCCGTCCTTCTGCTCCGCCTGGGCCACCAGCCAACAGTTCCTCTCTTTAGGAGTTGTTTTCAAATGCGAACACATTCTATAGAGAAGAAGCTATACTATTTCAACTCTCTACCAGGTTATAAACTTTTTTCGCCGGGTAGTTCTTCCATACATAACTGGAAGTCTCGGTACTTCTTTTCCTCGGGGTAGTTGAACGACACGAGCTTTTTGGTTTAGTTTTCTCCTCTTGATGGTAACGTTGTCTATCCCTTATCCACCTTCTTTTGCAGGGCTACCAGTAGGTTATCCGCTGACTCACCTTTTTTCCTTTCATCCCTTTTCCTTTGTAGTTTGGGTGCGCCATCTTCTTCCAAGGCTTTCCCTCGAAGAGCAGGCCATCCTGAAAGAGCTTCGAGCCCTTGGCGGGCATAGTATTATCCCTCATGAGGAGCTGCTCCAAGAGCGTGTCCTCGTGCAGTGGGGGATCAGCCCCGTTTCCTCAAGTCTTTCCTCGCCTCTGATTTCTATATATATGTTTGGATATTATCTCTATTGTTGGTGTTTTTACTCCTTTTCTCTCTATCCTTGCAGATATGGACTTCACCAGATATGAATCTCTCATGGGGGAAGCTAGGAAGCAAAGGGTGAGTAGGAGTAGGAAGAAGAGAAAGGAGATTGAGGGGGAATCCTCCCAAAGGGATGCACCCGCTATAGGTGATTCTGGTGCCCTTCCTGAAGAGATCGACAATGCTCCTCCTCCAATCCCCCAATCTCTTACTGAAGCGATTTTTCATGAGCCGACCCATTCTACCTCTGCTCTCCGTCGGGCGGTACAGGTTGAAGATTTTGTGCAAGCCCAGTGCACTCTTCCTGACGCTCTTTCAGCGAAAATCCGCCACACCTCATACCAGGTGTATATTCTTCAACTGGCTTTATTCTTCTCCCCTTATACATTGTTTTGTTGACTGTTCTGTATTTTTGTATTCTTCCTCAACTAGCGATGATGGCTTTAGCCCAGGAGGAGAAGGTTGCCGAGATGTATCGGTAGACCTTGGATGCCAGGGAGAAGTACATTGTTGCTCAGAATGAACTGCGTGAGGCCAAGGTCCGTGAGCGGACTCTGCAAGGCGAAGTTGAGCGCCTTCGTAGGGAGGAGTTACCTACCGATGAAGATGCCGCTGCTGCTACTGCCTCCTGCACTACAGTAAAGGAGTACAAAGACTCCAACCAATTCGTCATTGATACTTCCAAAGCTTACCGGGTGGGATTCAGAAGGTGCCGGGACCAAGTCAAAACCAAACACCTTGAGCTTCCGTTGGATGGTGTGAGCTCACACGGTTATGGCAATGAGAGTCTTGAATCTGCCGAAGATCTGGATGAGGATGAGGAAGGAGTGGAGGAGGAAGCTGGAGAAGGAAGTAAAGCAAACTAGTCTGTAGGAACTGAACTTGTAATATAAATTTTTCAAACTTTATTGACGTAGTACAACTATTGTAATTGGTACTTTTATTACTGCACTGTAAGAAGCCTTTTTTAAGAATAGTATTTTTTTAACATATCCGAGTTCCATGTGTTCTTAATCTCTTTCCCCCCTACATCTTCCAATTTGTATGTCCTTGGCTATATCTCGGTTGTGACTCTGTATGGGCCCTCCCAGTTTGGCTTTCACTTGTGTGACCCTAACTCCGATGGGTTGTTCCGCGTCTTCCTTAGGACTAAGTTTCCCGGCTGGAAATTTCGTACTTTGATGTGATTGTTGTAGTACCTAGCTACTTTCTGTTGGTACGCTGCAACTTTTAGACTCGCCTAATCCTGTCTCTCTTCCAGTAGGTCTATTTCTGATCTGAGCTCTTCGTTGTTGGTCTGCTCGCTAAAGTATTGCCTTCGCTAGGAGGGTATCCCTACCTCTGCTAGGATGACCACTTCTGCGCCAAAGGCAAGCATAAAAGGGGTTTCCCCTGTTGCTGCTCTCTTGGTGGTGTGGTATGCCCATATAACTGAAGGGAGTTCCTCTTCCCATCTACCTTGCATAGATTCGAGTCGTGTCCTCAATCCGTGCAGTATCGTCCGGTTCATGTTCTCTACCTGTCCATTGCTCTGGGGGTGCGCCACTGATGCGGAGACGAGCTAATAGATAGGTCTGAATAGAACTTTCTGAAGCGTTTGTTATCGAATTGCCTCCCGTGGTCTGTAACTATTGCCTAAGGGATTCCGAAACGGCAAACCACTGATGTCCACACAAAGCGCGTAATGTTCTGCTCTGTTATGGTGGCTAGAGTTTCGACCTCTACCCACTTAGTGAAATAATTTATTGCTACCAACAAAAACTTTTTTTGACCAGTCGCCTACGGTAAAGGTCCCAGGATGTCTATGCCCCACTGTGCGAAGGGGCAGGGACTGGTTAGAGGAAAGAGTAGACTAGAGGGTACGTGTGGTACTGTTGTGCATCTTTGGCATCTATCTCATCGTTTGACGAGCTCGATCGCGTCCTTTTTCATTGTGGGCCAGTAAAATCCCTGCCGCATGGCCTTATGGGCTAGGGCCCTACTGGCAAGGTGGTTTTCGTACACTCCTTTATGGATTTCCCTTAGTATGTATTTCCCTTCCTCATTGTTTAGACACCGAAGGTAGGGCAGTGTTAGGGATCGCCTGAAAAGCTCCCGACCCATCAATGTATATCTTGTTGCGTTTCTTCTCACTTTTAGAGTTTCCTTGTTGTCCTCTAGTACTGAAGGTATAGGAATAGAGACGCTCTCCAATCGTCCTTGCTGATTGCGGACTCCATTGAGTTAATTATGTCCTCCTCGTATGAGGGTTTCCTTATCCGCTCTAGATAAATAGCGTCTTTCCATTCCGAACCGGTTGTTGAGGCCAATTTCGCGAGTGCATCGGCCTTTTTGTTCTCTGCCCTTGGTACGTGTTCTATATCGAACTGAACGAATGCTTTTGCGTATTCTTGGGCTTTAACGAGATATTTCTTCATTCTTTGATCCCTAGCCTCAAATTCTCCTTTCAGATGCTTTACCACCAGCTGGGAATCACTCAATACCTTGATCTGTGCCACCCCTAATGCTTCTGCCAAGCATAGGCCTGCTAATAAAGCTTCATACTCCGTGTCATTGTTGGTTACTATGAACTCTAGCTTTAGTGCGAAAAGAGTTTCATTGTCGTCCGAGGCTGAAAGGATGAATCCAGCTCCCCCTCCAGCAGCATTAGACGACCCATCAACATGTAGTGTCCATACGTCTGACTTAGTGGATGACTCAGGGAGCCTTTCTGCTGTAAAATCAGCGAGTACCTGAGCCTTGATAGCGGGCTTTGTTTGATACTGTATGTCGAACTCACTTAATTCGATTGACCACTTCGTCATCCTTCCCAAACTCTCTGGCCGCTGCAAAATTTGTCTCCTTGGTAGGTTTGTTAACACAATTACCTTGTGGGCCTGAAAGTAGGGCCTCAATTTTCGTGCTACACAGATGATGGAGAAGGCGGCTTTTTCCGCCGTGCAATAGTTCTTTTCGGCTCCACTCAGCACTTTGCTAGTGTAATATATGGGCTGATGCTTCCTGGCTTCTTCCTGGACCAGGACCGAGCTGACGACATTTTTCGTAGATGCTATATATAGGTAAAGGTCTTCCCCATTCTTTGCCTTCGTCAAAAGGGGAGGGGATCCGAGGTATTGCTTGAGCTGTTCGAAGGCTTTGGCCTACTCCTCCCCCCATTCGAATCCTCCCTTCTTCCATAGTGCTCTGAAAAAAGGTAAGCCTTTGTCCCCTAAGTAGGAGACAAACCTGCTGAGTGAGGCTATCCTCCCGGTCAGAACTTGGATCTCCTTTTTTGTTCGCAGAGGTTCCATTTCCAGCAGGGCTCTTATCTTATTCGGATTTGCTTCTATACCTCTATGAGTCACCATAAAGCCCAAGAATTTTCCTGCAGAAACACCGAATACACACTTTGCTGGGTTCAGTTTCATGTGGTACCGGCGAAGGAGTTCGAATGTTTCCCTCAAGTCTTTACAATGTTGCCCTGCTTCTAAGATTTTTACCAACATATCGTCCACGTATGCCTCCATTGTTTTTCCGAGTTGATCTTTAAAGATCCTGTTCACAAATCTCTGATATGTGGCTCCTGCATTTTTTAGCCCAAAGGGCATTACCCGGTAACAATACAAGCCCCTTTCGGTGATAAAATAATTTTTTTCCTCGTCAGCTCGACTCATAGGGATTTGGTTGTACCCCGAGTAGGCATCCATGAAACTGAGGAGCTCGTGCCCCGAGGTCGAGTCCACTAGCTGGTCGATTTGGGGAAGAGGGAAGTTGTCCTTTGGGCATGCCTTATTCAGGTCAGTGAAGTCTATGCAAGTGCGCCATTTTCCGTTTGGCTTCCTTACTAGGACCACTTTGCTCAGCCACTCCGGGTAGTCTACCTTCCTGATGAAGTTGGCTTGCACCAGCTTTGTCACTTCCGCATCGATTATTTTGATCCACTCCATCGGGAAGCTCATTTTTTTTTTTTTCTATTTAACAGGTCGGTGGTTGGGGTCGACCTGCAGCCTGTGCTCTATGATTGCAGGGTCGATGCCAGGCATGTCTGCGGCCGACCAGGAAAACAAATCAGCGAATTCATTCAACAGTTCGCTCAGCTCCGCTTTCAAGGTGTCAGGCAGGTGACTTCAAATTTGTACACTTCTCTCCTGGTGGCCCTTCAGGGGTATATGCCTGATGTCTTCATCTACTATACTGATTTGGGGATATTCTCCCCTTACCTTTAGATCTTCCACCATTAGAGTTTCTCTAGCCTCCATTTTCCCTTTCAAGGCCATTACATAGCAGCTCCGAGCAACGACCTAATCTCCCTTGGCAAATCTTATCCCTTGTGGTGTAGGGAATTTGATTTTGAGGTGATATGTTGACGTTACAGCCCGAACTGCATTAAGGAAAGGGCAACCCAAGATGACATTGTACACCGAAAATCGGTCGACCACAAGGAACTCCGTCAGTGTCATAACTTGCTGCGGGGTCGTCCCTATTATACCCAAGGGGTGAACAATGTCTCCCCCGAATCCTACTAGGGGGGTCGAGATCGGTTTGAGTTGTTCCTTGCCGGTCTTCATCCCGACCAGGACCGACTAGAACATGATGTTAGCCGAGCTCCCATTGTCTATCAATATGCATCTAACCATGTAATTGGCCACAAGTAGGGAGAGCACCAGTGCGTCATCATGTGGCTGTTGCACCCCTTCTTCGTCTCCGCTATCAAAGGTTATGATGTCATCTTTTTTGTTTCGTTTGCTACTGGTTTCCCCGTTCTCCATCGATAGCACCTGTTTAGCATATCTTTTGCATGCACTCCCGCTATCTCCTCCACTAGCGGATCCTCCGAAGATCACCGTGATCTCCCCTATGATCCGCTCTTCTTTTTCTTTTGCGCCATGCCTCCTCTACTTGAGAGGTTCCTTTGTTGGATATTTTTTCTTTATAAACTTTGACAGGTGTCCTCTTCTTGTTAGGACTTCGATTTATTTCTTCAACTAAATGCATTCTTCTATGTCATGGTCATGATCCCTATGGAATGCACAGAACTTGGACATGTCCCACTTGTGAAGAGGCATTCGCATGGGTTCAGGCCACGAGATGTAATCTTTCTTTCTAATTTGCATCAGCAATTCCGAGCGCGGTATGTTCAGGGGTGTGTAGGTGGAGAACTTGTTGTGCTGTCCTCTCATCTTTGAACCCGCGTGCAGCGCACTAGTCTCGTGTCTTTTCATGGATCTATAGGATTCTCTTGTTTCTCTGCTACTGTTTTTCCTTTTCCGCTCTATGCAACTTCCTCTCGTATCCATCATCTCCTCCAAATTGATGTATTTCTATGCTCGGACCATCAGTTCCCCCATATCTACCAGCGGCTTTTTCCCTAGGGAGTATAAGAAGCTTCTGGGTTGGAGAGCCATTGTCAAGGCTGCCAAGGCCACCCCCATGTCTAAGTTGTGGATTTCTAGGGTTGCCGTGTTGAAGCGATGCATGAAATTTTTTAGAATCTCCTGCTCTCTTTGCACCATACTCATGAGATGGCCCGTTGTTTTAGCAATTCTTCGGCTACTAAGGAAGTGGCCAGTGAACAGTTGTTCCATCTCTGAGAAGGAACCAATGGATCCGGGTCGCAGTGTTCGGTACCAATCTCTGGCAGTACCTTTAAGGGTAGTTGCAAAAGCTCGACACATGATGGCGTTTGGAGCCCTTTGCAACTGCATCAACATTTTAAAATTATCCAGGTGATCAATTGGGTCGGACAAACTTTCGTACCTTTCAAAGGTGGGCATCTTGAATCTACTTGGCAATGAAGCCTCCATGATTTCGTTATTGAATGGCGGCTCTGAAGACCTCAGGAATGCTTTCCCGTAGTAGGGTTTGGTTATGCCCTCTTTCATCATCTTCTCTATATGATCTATCTTTTTGATTCTTTCTTCGAGCTCCGTGGATCTTTGCTGGTTGACGTCCATACTATTTGCATCTTCTACCTTCTTGTTGAGGTAGATTTTCTCCTTGTTCTCCACTGGTTTGTTAGCCTACTTGTCTGCGCTGGGATTCTCTTGCGGTTGGTGGAGGACGTGCCCTTCTTGACTCTTTTGTTGTAAAAGTCGGTTGAGCATGTCCTTCATTTCCTTTGGGAAAGCGAGGAACTCCTCCCTACTGACACCCGATGACTCCGCAGGCACGGAATGAATGGATTGGGACGATTCTTTTGCAGTAGGGATGGAGGTAGAACTGTGTGAGGTCGGCATTGCTGGAATGTCGAAAGTCTAGAGCAAGATATGATCGCCTCTTAAAAGCAAGTTCCCACAGACAACACCAACTGTTACGGGGTAAAATTTTCTAGGATGCTCCTTCGACTTCCGTTGACCTGAAAGGGAAAGAAAAGGAAGGCTTGGAGGACCCGAGGTGTACTCCGGGGGATCACTCCGATGCCTAAGTAAGGGGAATGCTTTTAGAGAGGCTAAATGCAACAGTAGAATGAGTTGAATGACTTACCTTGGCCTTTTCTCTAGATCCCTTTATAGGGACTCGAGTTGACCGTAGGTTGACTCGAATTTATTGCGCGGAGGGGTGAATCGCTCCCCAACCATAAGTGCGTGCACCTATTACTCGGCTATTAAAGCCACTGGCATGGATCTCTACTCCTCTTTATTGGGTTGGAGCTGATCACTCGTCTAGATGTCAGCCCAGAGAAGGTGCGAGATAGGCGTTGACCTGCCCTCATTGGCTAGATTATTTTGGGCGTATCAAATCCATTTAAACTTTAAAGGCCAAGTTAGTAGCTAAAGGTTCTAAACATAAGGAAGATATTAATTATTTTGACCCATAGGCATCCATTATTAGAGTAATATCTATTAAAGTAGGTTGTATAAAACTTGAATTTGCATAGTGGAAGTCAAACACAACAATCAATGAAATAGCAAATATAGAACACAACCACAACAATCCAATGATGGCAAGAACAACACAAACAATTACGTGGTTCAGCAATGCCTACATCCGTTAGAGCAATCAACAAATAAATATTACTATCTTGTGTCAAGACACTTCCAAAAATGTTACAGATACATCACAATTCAATTTGCGCATGTTCAAATTGAACGAACATCAACATATAATTACCATTATATATGTTAGGCTAAGAAATAACTTGTTAGATCCATTTGTTAAAGGCTTCTCAAGTGATATGGTAAAAACCACTACAATTAAAATGGGTTTGAAACCCTTATTAATCATCACTAACATAACCCAATCATTTTCTAGTTATATTACTAGTTAATCTATTTAATGGGTAACAAGTTATGGCTTGTGATTCATCACAAGAATTGAGCATTTATGGCTTATTTGGTTCGATAGAATAGCTATTCATTGAAATAAAATGGAATATAATTTAAATTTTATGAATCAAGAGGATAGTTATTCCTTACATATTCCTAATTATTTCATTTAGCATATAATAAGAAAGGAATACACATCCTTATGATAAAATTTTGGGAATAAATAATTCATTGTTAATTCCTTATTTTGGACTCATAAAATGTTTTACATTCTTATTTATTTTATAGTAATAATATAATTTCTTCTATAACTAATTGTAACTAACCTACTAAACAATCCATTCTTGGGAATAGGTGTTCTCAAAATCAAACATAACCTTAAGAATAACCGGTGGTAACTATTATGTTAATAAGATGTGTGACTTACCCTTAATGAAGTTCATAATTGTAATGTACCTACTATAATAGGGGCATAATGGGGGAAATTTGCTTATATGAACATGAGAAGTGGTGCCGCTTCTAGCAAATGTTCAGGGTTGATTTTTGTAAAAATGTTAATGAAAACTAGTTGGTAGCACAAGGCCGTAATAGTGTTAAAAATTGTTCGTTGAACTTCTCACTAAAGCATGATAGAACCACGTGTGTGATATTTCTAATTCTAATACAAAGGAATCTTAGTTAAGTACCATTGATTTCATTATAATTTTGAAATATTTACACTAATAGGAAGGTTTAAGTCGAAAGACACCTACTTGAAAGCATGACGATATTTAAATTAATATTTATATTACACTGTAAGTGGAGGATTGTTTGATAGATCGTAGAAACAAGGGAAGTAAAAATTTATATTATAATCTAAGCGGAGGATTGTTGGAATTTTAAGTTTTGTAGATTGTAATATAAAGGAGAAGGAAAAACTTGTCCCACATTACAAGTTTGAAAGAATTAGAAATGCATTAATCATCTTAAAGATAATAATCTTTCATTCCTCACAACCACATAAATTATTTCTGAATGTTTTCTCATAGATCTTACTATCATAACAATAGATAGGTTAGAAATAATATATAATTCTAAAAGGGTAATGAAGATCGGTGAGATATATTGAAATGAATTAAAACGTTTTAAGGAAATATTTGAAACAATTGATGGTATTCAGGACCACGTTAAATTTGAGAAAAAGTTCATTAATATAAGTTTTATTTTTCAAATAATAATATATAATGTAAAATTTTGTAATGATGAATAATACTGTTGCAGGGTAAAATTAGCAGGGTTGCTCCTTCGACTTCCGCTGACCTGAAAAGGGAAGAGAAGAAAGGCTTGGAAGACCCGGGGTGAACTCCGGGGGATCACTCTGATGCCTAAGTAAGAGAAATGCTTTTAGAGAGGTTGAATGCAACAGTAGAATGAGTTGAATGACTTACCTTAGCCTCTTCCTCGCTCCCCTTCTTATAGGAGTTAGAGTTGACCCTTTAGTTGATCTGCCTTTATTGCGCGGGGCCTAAATTGCTCTAGGGTCATAAAGTGTTTGCACACATCACTCGGCCATTTAAGCCGCTGACGTGGATCTCTCCTCCTCTTTATTGAGTTGGAGTTGATTACTCTCGTCAGATTGTTTGACTTCCCGGGGGGGGGGGGGGACTACGGGCTAGGTGTTGTCTTATTCTTATTGGCTAGTTTATTTTGGGCATATCAGTTGTCCCCCCCTCAGTTTCAAATTTCTGGACGGAATTTTGAAACTGCACTCTCCCCCTGGGATATGTAATGCTCCCTCTTCTTCTTCTTCTTTCTTTCTTTCTCTTTTTTCCACGTCTTTTTTTTTTTTTTGGTGTTCCGAGCTGATATTCCGAGCTTCTTTGTGGAGGAATTTTATAGAGTTGTTCCGAGCTGGGGATAATTTTCCAAGCTGGGGAGAATTTTCCGAGCTGATGTTCCGAACTAATGTTCTGAGCTAATATTCCGAGCTGTTTCATGGAGGACTTTTACCGAGCTATTACAAGGTGGGGATAATTTTTTGAGCTAATGTTCTAAGCTAGGGAGAATTTTACGAGCTAATGTTCCGAGCTGGGGAGAATTTTTCGAGCTGATGTTCCGAGCTGGGGAGAATTTTCCGAGCTGATGTTCCAAGCTGGGGAGAATTTTCTGAGCTGATGTTTCGAGCCGGGGAGAATTTTTCGAGCTGATGTTTCGAGCCGGGGAGAATTTTTTGAGCTGATGTTTCGAGCTGATACTTCGAGCTGCTTCATGGAGGGCTTTTACCCAACTGTTCCGAGCTGGGGAGAATTTTCTGAGCTGATGTTTCAAACTAAGTGTGGAGGAGATTTTTCGAGCTCATGTTCCGAGCTGAGTGGTGGAGAACGTTTCACAAAACCCAAAACCCAAAACCTTAAACCCTAAACACTAAACCCTATACCTTAACACTAAACCCTAAACCCTAAACCCTAAACACTAAACCCTAAGCCCTAACACTAAACCCTAAACCCTAAACCCTAAACCCTAAACCCTAAGCCCTAAGCCCTAAACCCTAAAACCTAAACACTAAACCCTAAGGCAAAATCCGCTCCATGAATCAGCTTGGCACACTTGAGTCCCGCTCCGAAAAATTGCTCCATGAAGCTGCTTGGTAAACTCAGTTTGGAACATAAGCTCGGAACATGAGCTTGAAAAATGTCCTCCACGACTCAGCTCAGAACATGAGCTCGAAAAGTGTCCTCCACCACTCAGTTCGGAACATCAGCTCAGAACATGAACTCGAAAAATATTCTCCACCGCTCAGCTCGGAACATGAGCTCGGAACTGATCTTACCGAGCAGCTTCATGGGGCAATTTCTCAGAGCAGGGCTTGCCGAATAAGTTTGCCGAGCTGTTCTTGTCGAGCTGCTTCTTGGAGTGAATTTTGCCGAACTAATTTTACCGAGCAGCTTCATGGAGCAATTTCTCGGAGCAGGGCTTGCAGAGCAAGTTTGCCAAGAAGTTCGTGCAGAGCTGCTTCATGGAGCGAATTTTGCCGAACTAATTTTATCGAGAAGCTTCATGGCCTTTTATGCCTATTGAGTCATGCCCATCTGTCGGTCTGTTTTTAGCCTTCCGAGTCGTGCTCATCATTTGGGCCTTTGATGCTTAATAAGTTGTGCTCATATGCTGGGCTGTTTTTGGCCTTCCGAGTTGTGCTCGTCAGTTTGGCCTCTGTGCCTAATGAGTTGTGCTTAACTGTTGGCTGTTTTTGGCCTTCTGAGTTGTGCTCGTCAGTTTGGCCTCTTTGCCTAATAAGTCGTGCTCATCTGTTGGGCTGTTTTTTGCCTTATGAGTCGTGCTTGTCATCTGGGGCTTTGATGCTTAATGAGTCGTGCTCATTTATTGGGCTGTTTTTGGCCTTCCAAGTCATGCTCGTCATTTGGACTCTATGCCTAATGAGTCGTGCTCATCTGTTGGGCTATTGTTGGCCTTTCGAGTCGTGCTCGTCAATTTGGCCTCTGTGCCTAATGAGTCGTGTTCATCTATTGGGCTGTTTTTGGCCTTCTGAGTCGTGCTCGTCAGTTTGGCCTCTTTGCCTAATGAGTCGTGCTCATCTTCTGGGCTGTTTTTGGCCTTACGAGTCGTGCTCGTCATCTGGGCCTTTGATGCTTAATGAGTCGTGTTGATTAAGGTGTAATCCCAAGAGGGGGGGGGTGAATTGGATATTAAAAAAAATTCACTTAATTTTCTTTTACACACTTCTTATAAGTTTACCAACTACTTCTAGTTGCTCAAATATGTGTGAGTGTGGCAATCCTATCTATGCATGCAATATACTTAATTTAAATGTAATGTGGAAAATAAAGAGTAAAAGGAAGAGAAAAGACAAATGCGATTTTATGAGGTTCAGCCGACTTGGCCTACGTCCTCGCCTTGAGCAACCAATCAAGGATTCACTAATAACCCTGCTCCTTAAAGTGGGACGGAGCTTCCCTTACAAACCGCTACTTACAAGAGGTACAACTCCCTCCTTATCCGCTGCTCACAAGAGGTACAACTTCCTCCTCACACCTAGTTCACAACCCGAACCGTGTTTACAATGAAATCTTAAAATAACACTCAAAACAATGCTTTTAACAAAAGCTTGTGAGTACAATTCAATTTCCTAGTATATTAACATATGATATAACTTGAAGCTCAAGAATGTATGAAAAACGATACAATTGTTTGATGTATGATATGTGTCAACACACAAATTCGTATTTAATCAAAACTCCCTAGTGAAAATATATTTGGAATGCTTTGGAGTCTACTAGGGTTCTCAATTCACTTTGTAAAGATGCTCAAGTATATTTGAAGTGAGCTATTTAACAAAAATTTGACTTAAATACAATTGAATCAAAAATCACAAAGTTTTCCTTCAAGTTCTAATATTTTAATCAAAGTAAGTTTTTCAATAAGAAATCCAATGAAAAATATATATGAATATGTGTTTATGTACTTATTGAATTTTAAATCAATCAACCAAGCTAACAAGTTTTTCTTAAAACATGATCTTCCCAAAAATAAGTTTTTATATGTGAATACACACTCAAGATCAAAACCTCTTTCTAATGATAAACACATAAAGAGATGAGAGATTCTTTAAAAATGATAACTTGATAGATCAAACCTTAATACTAGATCAAATTTTAGTTGGATGAATGAATGCCCTTTTGATTTCAGTAGAGATTTTCCCAAACGAAGATGGAAGAAGATTGAAGTGTAGAAAACCGGCTCTAGGGTTCAAATCTTGCAATAAGAAGTATATCTTTCTTGTTGTGTCCCTTAGCTTATGTTCTAGGGTTTAGATATTCATAATATATACTATATTACCCTTAGAATTAATCTCATCCGTTGGATCAATAAGATATTTTGCGTGTCTTTTTAATAAAGAGCTGATTTTTAGGCTTTCCCACGAGTTCAGGCAACCGAGACTTCAGGCGCCTGAGGTTCCAAGGTCAGGTGACCGAAGAGCCTCGGCCAGGTTCTGTCTTCTCCATTTAATTCTTCAGGAGACTAAACTTAATCTTTAGGCAACCGAAGAAATTCTTCAGGCTACTAAGGTTTGAGTTCAGGCGATCGAACTACCCATTCTCTCAAATTTTTATTTCTAACTAAAAATCAGCTTGACTTCTTTTCTTGGATCTTTCATAAAATATATTTTTCATGATTGTGAAAACATTTCAAGGTCCATGAGAGTTTCCTAATGATGTACATGAAATGCATGAATCCTAACAATCATTCTAAGTTATAATGAGCCTCAAATTAAATCATATGAAAATGTTAATACATGAGTTCTAAATACCCTTTCCCAAGATATTCTTGAACTTTGCCTCTTGCATCTTGATTCCCATACTCTTTGAGTTCCATGGATCTTGCCAAGATTTGTTAACTTTCCGTGCATGCTTAGTGTAAGTCTTGTTCACAAACTCAATGCACAGATCAAATATCAAGTGATTTGTCATTATCAAAACAAGATTGGACTCGTAGAGTCAACAAGTCTCATCTGCTGGGCCGTTTTTGGCCTTCCGAGTTGTGCTCATCATTTGGCCTCTATGCCTAATGAGTCGTGCTCATCTGTTGGGCTATTTTTGGCCTTACGAGTCATGCTCGTCATTTGGCCTCTATGCCTAATGAGTCATGCTCATTTTTGGGCGGTTATTGGCTTCACGAGGCGTGCTCGTTGGCGGATTTGTCAGCTTGTGCGGCTGAAATGGCCTTCCCCTTAGATGAGACATTCTCATTTATGGAGTGTGTCAGATGTCTATTTCGAGGTGATATCGTCGTCTCTTTCGAGGCGTCTTTCTTACCTGAAAAAATCTATTGATTGCATTTATATCAGTCGTACCTTGGGAAGCTGTGAATTCTTGGTATTAGTGCCATGTCAGCGCGCCTTTGAGGATTTTCGTTCGTACGGGGATACTTTGTGTCCTTCCTCTGGAGATGCAAACCCCTTTCTGTAACGGGGCACTCTCAAGATTCTCACCTTCTCAGGGATTCGTGTAGGCCTTTCTCTATAAAGGCAGGGTCCCCTCATTTGCTCCCCATCTCATTTAAAGGGTTTTTACCTCTTGCTAGGTACGCTCTCGCTCGGCCTCTCTCCTTGCTTTTCTCCATCTTTGTGTTGACTTGCATGTTTGTTTTATTGTTCTTCATGTTCTTCACTGTTCTTGATAGAATCTTGCCTGTTTAATCTTCTTTTGTATGGTAGCTTTGTTGTTTTTCTCGCAAAATTTGTTTGTTTGATTTCCTTGGGTATATTATCTCCCTTGTTTTTGTGGGAGGGTCGTCTGTTTGATCTGTTTGGAAGTTCTTCGTTTTGTTCGTTCCATATTTCGCTCTCTTTATGGAGTCTAGTGTACTAGTCTCTTGTCTTTTCGGGGATCTATAGGATTCTCTTGTCTCCCTACTACTACTTTTCCTTTTCCGTTCTATACGACTTCCTCTTGTGTCCATCATCTCCTCTAGGTTGATGTATTTCTATGCTCGAGTCATCAGCTCCCCCATATCCACCGGCGGCTTTTTCCCTAGAGAGAATAAGAAACTTTCGGGCTGAAGAGCTGTTGTCAAGGCCGCAAAAGCCACCCCCATGTCTAGGTTGCAGATTTCTAGGATTGCCGTGTTGAAGCAGTGCATGAATTTCTTTAGAGTCTCCTGCTCTCCTTGCGCCATAATCATGAGATGGCCCGTTGTTTTAGCAATTCTCCAACTACTAAGGAAGTGGATGGTTAACGATTGTTCCATCTCTGAGAAGGAACCGATCGATTTGGGTTGCAGAGTTCGGTACCAGTCTCTAGCAGTACCCTTAAGGGTTGTTGCAAAAGCTTAACACATGATAGCGTCTGGAGCACCTTGCAACTGCATCACCATCGTAAAGGTGTCCAGATGATCAATTGGGTCGGACAGACCTTCGTACCTTTCGAAGGTGGGCATCTTGAATCTACTTGGCAGTAGAGCTTCCATGATCTCTTTGTTGAATGGCGGCTCTGAGGACTTTTGGGACGCTTCCCCGTAGAAGGGTTTGGTTTTGCCCTCTTTCATCATCTTTTCTATGTGATCTATTTTATTGATCCTTTCTTCGAGCTCCGTGGATCTTTGTTGGTTGACATATACGCTGTTTGCGTCATTTACCTTCTTGTTGAGGTAGATTTTTTTCTCGTTCTCCTTTGGTTTGTCAGATTTTTTGTCTGTACTGGGGCTCTCTTGCAGTTGGTGGAGGATGTGCCCTTCCTGACGCTTTTGTTGTAAGAATTGGTTGAGCATATCCTTCATTTCCTTTTGGAAAGCGAGGAATTCCTTCCTACTGACACCTGATGGTTGTGCGGGTGTGGAGTGGATGGACTAGGACGATTCTTTTCTTGCTGCTGGGATGGAAGTAGAATTGTGTGAGGTTGGCATTGCCTGAATGTCGAAAGTCGAGAGCAAGAAATGATCACCTCTCAAAAGCATGTTCCCACAGACGGCGCCAACTGTTACAGGGTAAAATTAGCAAGGTTGCTCCTTCGACTTCCGCTAACCTAAAAGGGGAAGAGAAGAAAGGCTTGGAGGACTCGGGGTGAACTTTAGGGGATCACTCTGATGCCTAAGTAAGAGAAATGCTTTTAGAGAGGCTGAATGCGACAGTAGAATGAGTTGAATGACTTACCTTAACCTCTTCCTCGCTCCCCTTCTTATAGGAGTTAGAGTTGACCCTTTGGTTGATCTGCCTTTATTGCACAGAGCTTGAATTGCTCCTGGGTTATAAAGTGTTTGCACACATCACTCGGCCATTTAAGCTGTTGGCGTGGATCTCTCCTCCTCTTTATTGAGTTGGAGTTGATTGCTCTGGTCAGATTGTTTGACTTCGGGGGGGACTATGGGTTAGGTGTTGTCTTGTTCTTATTGGCTAGTTTATTTTGGGCATATCAAATACTATATTTTTATGCATAAATATTTATTAAGTTTGTGAATTGTCAAAAGAAAACAAATCAATATGTTTGTTTCAACTGTTGAAAGAGTTTGAGGAGAAAAATAATAATAAGCACAATCTTCTATACTTATTTTACTAATATTTTAGTATTTTTTACAATATTTTATTGTTTGTTGTCAAAGAAATGCTACTATTTTTACATTGACAAAAATTTATCAGTAAAAAAGGTCATTTTTGTTTTTTTGCTTTATTGGATTTTCATGCTAGACTGTAATACCACAAAAAGCCGCCTTTGTCGTTAAAATGAATGAATTCTCCTTATGCTTCATAACATGAACTAAGACTCAGCTGGGCTAGTTCAAGTAGTAAGGACAACTTGTGACTTTAGTGACCCTAAGGTCACGAGTTCTGTCACGCCCTAAACCCGAAAATGGGACCCCAGGAGTGAGTTTAGTAACCTAACCTGTCTCTGTATCAATTTAAAACATACATGATACAACATAAAAAGAGGGTCCGACCCCGTAAGGTGAACGGATGCACCATATACATACATACAATCGTCCATACTCATCAAAAAACGCAGCGGAATACTGTCTTTCTATACCTAAATTGTACCATACCAGAGTCTATACCATATAAGGATATACATCCCTACGAATACCATACATACTACAGGCGTCTACAAAATCCATCACGACAACCCGGTCACAAAAACTCGTACCTATCAGGCACTAGTAGTAGCTAAACAACACCCCTCACTTCCGAATGCTAGGATGCTAGTTTCAGCTACCCGAAGGACCTGAAAAACATTGTATATATTCAAGGTGAGACACCTCTTAGTAAGGAAGAAAATAGGTTATATCAGTGTGTGGCATACCAGTGTCATTTTACATACTCCATAACACTATACATACGATACGGTTGAAACAATTCATACAGTTTCAAAACAGTTCCATACATTTTCATACAGTTCCAGTATTTTCACAAAAACCATTCCAGTTCATACGATACCCAAATACATACATACATACATACATACATACATACATACATACGGTCAGTGTCGTCACACTAGTTCACAACTATACCAGGTCACCTCGTCTCATAGCAATTACATTGCTACATACACAACTATGCTGCGACGATCATGGCCCAATGGTGAATCCATTGCTTCATACGCAACTACACAAGGTCACCTAGTCTCACAGCGATTACATTTCTACACATGCAACTACGAAGATCTACGACTCAGGCCCAATAGTGAATCCATTGCTACATATGCAACTACACAAGGTCACCTAGTCTCACCCCGATTACATTGCCACGTGCCAAACTATGCTGCGACGACCTAGGCCCACTGTGAATCCATTGCTACATACGGTTTAGAACACACCTTCGGTGACCAGCCAAAACATACTGGTGATATTTCACACCCCCAATATAGATCCGACCACTCTCGCCACGGTAACTACCCGATACCTGGTTGTTTTACAAATCCCTGGAATCATTTTGGAACTCACGTTCCTATACATTTCAACGTACGGTAATTAGCCGCCACATAGCTGTTTTACAAATACCTGGAACAATATACATACAAACAAACATACCATACTTATTTGGTTTACGGCAAATCATATCGTTTACAAATTCAAGTATACAGTTTATGCAAATATGGATTACAGTCACCTCAATAATACAATTTAAATAAGACAAACGGTTTTCCAACAAAATAGAGATGATACCCAAAATCCCTAATTTTCCTGAAAAACTATTACCCTAAAATCCCGCATTTTCACCTGATAAATTTCCCCAAATAAGTAGTCAAAACATAGATACGATCGTAGCCTACAAGCTTACCGATCCCGATTTCAAAAATGGACTAATATAAACAGAATCCCCTTACTTAACCCGAATTCCAACTACGAACTCTATGGTCCTCAAAACCACAAACCGAAACTCCAAAACCTACAAACCATAGTACAGTACATGCTTACAATTCGTACCACTACACATATACCGAATCAAAAATGAAAACCGTGCCTTACCTCGATTTTAGCTCGAAACCCAAAAACGCTCGAATCGAGATTCCGATCCGCTAGAAACGTAAAGAATCCTTCACTAATCCTAAAAGTAACTTTGGATTTACGATTCAGGCGACAAACGGCGAAGAAATCAAGGAGAGAGAGAGAGAGAGAGAGAGAGAGAGAGAGAGAGAGAGAGAGAGAACCCATAACTTAGAAACTAAGCAACCCCAAAAGTCCTTTTATAAGCCTTTGACCCAAGGGATTTGTCGACGAAATGGTGCCTTCGTCGACGAAAAGTCAGGGATTTCGTCAAGGAATCGGAGAATTCGTTGACGAATCCTAATATTTCCAATTTCCACCTCTCGACTTTTCTTCATTGATGAACCTCTGAATTTCGTCGATGGAAAGTCTTCTACCTTTGTCGAAAAATTTTGGCCTCGTCGACGAAGTCTGCAGAATTTCCATTTTTCCCCTCTTTTACATATTAAACCCATATATCACGGTTCGGGTTGTTACAACCTCCCTTTTTTACAAAAATTTCGTCCTCGAAATTTGCAATCTCTCTTTACAATCACATTTATACTACCACATACATACTCTGGTTACATACATACGTGGTCTCGGGAGCTTACAATACAACAGGACTCTCCCAGAGACTAACCACTAAATATAACATGATAACAGAGGATTACATACATACATACATACTCATATCACCCTACTATCCAAGTACTACTTAGAACAACTGCGGATACTCCTGGCATATTTCCGTTTCTAGTTCCCAAGAAGCTTCCTCAACCTCGTGGTTTCGCCACAATACCTTCACTAACGGTATTTCTTTGGTACGAAGCTTCTGAACTTTACGGTTCAGAACCTGAACAGGTATCTCTTCATATGCTAAAGTATCCCTAATTTCCAACTCATCATAACTAATAACATGTGAAGGATCCAACACGTACCTTCTCAACATGGATACGTGAAACACATCATGGACCCTCAAAAGTGCTGGAGGTAATGCAACTCGGTAAGCTATTGGACCCACTCGCTCAAGTACCTCAAATGGTCCGATATACCTCGGGCTCAACTTGCCCTTCCTCCCAAATCTCATCACCCCTTTCATCAGAGCAATACGCAGAAATACCTTACCGCCCACGTCGAACTCCAACTCACGGCGGTGAACATTCCTGTAACTCTTCTGCCGACTTTGAGCTGATCTAATCCTCTCCCGAAACAAACCTACCTTCTCAGATGCCTGCTATACGAGTTCAGGTCCTAAAACCTGACGTTCATCGACCTCATCCCAATACAAAGGAGATCGACACCTCCGACCATACAAAGCCTCGAACGGTGCCATCCCTATACTGGCCTAGAAGCTATTGTTATAGGCAAACTCCACTAGTGGTAGAAACTAAATCCAACTACCACCGAAGTCCAATACACAAGCCCGTAACATATCCTACAAGATTTGTATTGTCCTCTCTGACTATCCATCAGTCTAGGGGTGGAACGTTGTACTGAAAGTAAGCTTCATCCCCAATGCCTCCTACAAGCTCTTCCAAAATCGAGAAGTAAACCTCGGATCCCAATCTGAAACAATGGATACCGGTACCCCGTGCATTCTCACAATCTCATGCACATATATATCAGCTAGCCTACTCAAAAGGTAGCTAACCTTCGTCGGTACAAAGTGAGCAGATTTCGTCAACCTGTCCACAATTACCTAAATAGTATTTTTCCCGTGAAGTGTTGTCGGTAATTCGGTAAGAAAGCCCATGGAAATGTGCTCCCATTTCCACACCAGAATAGGCAAGGGTTGCAACGACCCTGCCAGCCTCTGATGTTCAGCTTTCACCCACTGACATGTTAGACACTACTCCACAAACCAAGCAATATCCCTCTTCATACCACTCCACCAGAAGGACTCTCGCAAATCTCGATACATCTTCATACTACCCGGATATACCGTATAGAGAGAACAATGCGCTTCCTCCAGAATCGTCCTTCTGATCTCATCGTCATTTGGAACAAGCAGCCTGGTCCCAAACCTCAACGTACTTCTATCAGAAATGTTAAAATTCGCAGCCGAACCCTGCTGCACTTTCTCCACAATCTCAGCTAACTCCGCATCACTAGCCTGCGTAACTTTAATACGCTCAAACAAGGTCAGTTGGATTACCAAGCTAGCAATGAAATCCTAATGATCACCAGACACCAACTCTATGCCAAGACTTTCCAGATCTCTCTTAACATGATGCTGAGCTACAACTGCAGTTACTGCTACATGTTCTAACTTCTGACTCAACGCATCTACTACCACATTAGCCTTTCCCAGGTGATAACTGATCGTACAATCGTAGTCCTTAATCAACTCTAACCACTGCCTTTACCTCATATTCAGCTCCTTTTGCGTGAAAAAGTACCTGAGGCTTTTTTGGTCAGTGAAAAACTCACACTAAACACCGTACAGGTAGTGTCGCCAGATCTTTAGGGCATAAACAACAGCAACCAATTCCAGATCATGCGTAGGGTAATTTTTCTCATACTCCTTAAGTTGCCGAGAAGCATAAGCTACCACCTTATCCTGACCCAAACCCTTCAGGAATGCGTCGTTATAGATCACAAAACTCCCATCCCCCGAAGGAATAGTCAAAATTGGAGCGGTAACCAGCCGATGCTTCAACTCAAGAAAGCACTGCTCACACTCACTAGTCCAGTCAAACTTCACTCCTTTCTTGGTCAATCGTGTTAGAGGTCTAGAAAATTTAGAGAAACCCTCCACGAATCGATAATAGTAACCCGCCAATCCCAAAAAACTCCAAACCTCCTGCACACTTTTCGGTCTAGCTCAATCTACTACAGCTTCGATCTTGCTAGGATTAACAGAGAAACCGCCCTCAGACACCACATGGCCTAAGAACACTACCTATTTCAACTAGAATTCACATTTTTTTAGCTTAGCATACAACTTCTTTTCCCACAGAATCTGTAGCACTAACCTCAGATGCTTTACGTGCTCTTTCGTACTCCTTGAGTATACCAGAATGTCATCTATGAATACCACTACGAATCGATCTAGGTACTCATGGAAAACCCTATTCATCAGATCCATGAACATCGCCGAAGCATTCATTAACCCAAAAGGCATGACTAAGAACTCATAGTGGCCGTATCTGGTTCAGAAAGTAGTTTTCGCTACATCCTCCACCCTAACCCTCACCTGATGATATCCTGACTGCAAATTGATCTTCGAAAAGACCTGCGTCCCCTGCAACTGGTCAAAGAGATCATCTATATGAGGCAAAGGGTAACGATTCTTCACCGTCACTTTATTGATCTCATGGTAATCAATGCACATCCACATCGACCTGTCCTTCTTCTTCACAAACAGTACTGGAGCTCCCCAAGGCGAAACACTAGGTCGAATGAATCCCCTGTCCAGTAATTCCTGCAACTGCTCCTTCAACTCCCGAAGTTCTGTTGGAGCCATCCGGTACGGAGCTTTAGAGATCGGTGCCTTATCGGGTAGCAACTCTATCCCAAACTCCACCTCACGATTCAGAGGTAAACCGGGTAAATCATCTGGAAACATGTCCGGAAATTCGTTGACTAGCCGAATGTCCTTAAGCCTCAACTCATTCAGTGACGGTTCCTACACACAAGCTAGGTACCCCTGACAACCATCCAAGAGTAACCTTCTCGCCTGTAATGCCGATAAAACTTGCGGCGTCGAACGCACACACGATCCCACGAACTCATACTCCTGCTTCTCAGGAGGTCTGAACACTACTACCTTCTTCTGACAGTCAATCACCGCATAACTGGAGAACAACCAATCCATTCCCAGTATGACGTTGAAACTCGACATGTCGTATACTACAAGATTAGCCGGTAGTAGTCTCTCTTGAATCACAACCGAGCAGTTTCCTAACACCTTACTACAGATCGTTATACTCCCAGTCGGTGTAGCCACAACCAAACATTCATCCTAAAGTTGAGTTTCAACCCCACACAATTTCACAAATCTAGTAGATATGAACGAATGGGTTGCCCCCGAATCAAATAAAACAACAGCTCTATTCGAAAGCAATAACATGGTACCTGTCACCAAGTTTCTAGCGTGTTCTGCATCTGCTAGAGTAAGTGAATATACTCTCGCTGGAGCCGTGGTTGCCTGGTAGTTCCCTCGAGGCATCTGATTACTCCCATGGTTCTGACTCTATGCAGGCATAATCCTCCTCTATTCCTAACAGCTCTTCACCATGTGCCCTGTCTCGCCACTGTTGTAGCAAATACCCCAGAATGGCATACAATCACCATCGTTCCATTTACGGCACTTGGCGCACGGTGCGTAGGATGGATCCCCCTAAGAACTCGGCCGCTCGGTGTTCTGCTGATACCCAGAGTTGTAATTCTTCTTCTTCTTCTACTGACTCTGCCGAGGACCATTCTAAGGACCATAAGATACTGGCCTCTTCCCCTGAACCTACACTACCTCATCTCCCCGAAGGTCGGTCTCAACCTCTGGTGGCTTTATCCACTAGGATGGAGAACTCACGAATCTGCAGCATCCCCACAAGATGGCAGATGTCTTTCCTCAGACCCCTCTCGAACCTTCGAGACTTCTCGTGCTCATTCGAAACTAAGTATGGCGCAAATCGAGATAACTCGACATATCTGGCAGCATACCTCTACACCGTCAAAGTACCCTGTATCAGGCCCGAAAACTCATCGGCCTTTGCATCTCGAGTGGAGACTGGAAAATATCTCTCGAAAAATACTTCCTTGAAACGGCCCCACGTCATACTAGATGGACCAGCTCTCTGCCTCTCAAGTAGACTCACCGCCGTCCACCATGGCCCTACCTCCCCAGTTAGCTGGAAGGTAGCGTACAAGACCTTCTGTCCATCAGTGCAGTGGAGGACATCTAGAATCCTCTCGGTCTTTTTGACCCAGTCCTCCGCCACTATCGGATCAGGTCCTCCCATAAATGTTAGAGGGTGCATGCGTGTGAACCTCTCAATGGTACACCCCGCATCCGTACGAGAGCTCTCACATCTCCTAACACTCCGCCCAATCTCTCGGATCACCTGTCTCGCTAAACCATGAGAAACAGAAGGAGACTCATCGCTTGCCGTCTCCTAGGAGCCACTCTCCAAGTTATTATCCTTGGGCTCCATTCTGAAACCAGAATAGGAATCGGATAGAATTCCTATATCGTACGCAGTTAACACAATCATAGACCTACTCATGTCAACTATTACTCTCACAGGTTTAAGTCTGTCCCGTCACACCGACACAATAGTTATCAATGGTCTGCCCTGCCTTTACTAGAATCGTCATCCTAGGAAAAACACGGAATACCGCCGACAAATCCTGGTCTAGCAACAGAAAAGCCCTCAACCAACACTACCTATTCCCTACATCCTATACTTTGGTATGTACACATCAATACTCCTAACCAAGTCTACAAGACCTAACAACCTGGTTAGCTCTGATACCAAGCTGTCACGCCCCGAACCTGAAAATGGGACCCAGGGGTGAGTTTAGTAACTTAACCTGTCTCTGTATCAATTTAAAACATACATGATACAACATAAAAATAGGGTCCGACCCCGTAGGGTGAACGGATGCCCCACATATATACATACAATCGTCCATGCTCATCAAAATACGCAGCGGAATACTGTCTTTCTATACATAAATTGTACCACACCAGAGTCTATACCATACAAGGATATACATCCCTACGAATACCATACATACTACAGGCATCTACAAAATCCATCACGACAACCCGGTCACAAAATCCTCGCTTCCGAATGCTAGGATGCTAGTTTTGGCTACCCGAAGGACCTGAAAATCATTTGTATATATTCGGGGTGGGACACCTCTCAGTAAGGGAGAAAATATGTTATATCAGTGTGTGGCATACTAGTGTAATTTTACATACTTCATAGCACTATACATACGATACAGTTGAAACAATTCGTACAGTTTCAAAACAGTTCCATACATTTCCATACAGTTCCAGTATTTTCAGCAAAACCATTCTAGTTCATACGATACCCAAATACATACATACATACATACATACATACATACATACATACATACATACATACATACGGTCAGTTTCGTCACACTAGTTCACAACTACACCAGGTCACCTCGTCTCACAGCGATTACATTGCTACATACGCAACTACGCTACGACGATCATAGCCCAATGGTGAATCCATTGCTTCATACGCAACTACACAAGGTCACCTAGTCTCACAGCGATTACATTTCTACACATGCAACTACGAAGATCTACGACTCAGGCCTAATAGTGAATCCATTGCTACATATGCAACTACACAAGGTCACCTAGTCTCACCCCGATTACATTGCCACGTGCCAAACTATGCTGCGACGACCTAGGCCCACTGTGAATCCATTGCTACATACGGTTTAGAACACACCTTCGGTGACCAGCCAAAACGTACTGGTGATATTTCACACCCCCAATATAGATCCGACCACTCTCGCCACGGTAACTACCCGATACCTGGTTGTTTTACAAATCCCTGGAATCATTTTGGAACTCACGTTCCTATACATTTCAGCGTACGGTAATTAGCCGCCACATAGCTGTTTTACAAATACCTGGAACAATATACATACATACAAACATACCACACTTATTTGGTTTACGGCAAATCATATCGTTTACAAATTCAAGTATACAGTTTATGCAAATATGGATTACGGTCACCTCAATAATACAATTTAAATAAGACAAATGGTTTTCCAAACAAAATAGAGATGATACCCGAAGTCCCTAATTTTCCTCAAAAATTGTTACCCTAAAATCCCGCATTTTTACCTAATAGATTTCCCCAAATAAGTAGTTAAAACATAGATACGATCGTAGCCTACAAGCTTACAGATCCCGATTTCAAAAATGGACTGATATAAATAGAATCCCCTTATCTTAACCCGAATTCCAATTATGAACTCTATGGTCCTCAAAACGAAAAACCGAGACTCTAAAGCCTACAAACCACAGTACAGTACATGCTTACAATCCGTACCACTACACATATATCGAATCAGAAATGAAAACCGAGTCTTACCTCGATTTTAGCCCGAAACCCAAAAACGCTCAAATCGAGATTCCGATCCGCTAGAAACGTAGAGAATTCTTCACTGATCCTCGCAGTAACTTTGGATTTGCGATTCAGGCGACAAATGGCAAAGAAATCGAGGAGAGAGAGAGAGAGCTTCAAATCCTAGAGAGAGAGAGAGAGAGAGAGAGAAAAAAACCCCATACCTTAGCACTAAGCAACCCCAAAAGTCCTTTTATAAGCCTTTGACCCGAGGGATTTTGTCGACGAAATGGTGCCTTCGTCGACGAAAAGTCAGGGATTTCGTCGAGGAATCGGAGAATTCGTCGACGAATCCTAATACTTCAAATTTCCGCCTCTCGGCTTTTCTTCGTTGACGAACCTCTGAATTTCGTCGACGAAAAGTCTTCTATCTTCGTCGACGAATTTTGGCCTCATCGACGAAGTCTGCAAAATTTCCATTTTTCTCCTCTTTTACATATTAAACCCATATATCATGATTCGGATTCTTACAGGTTCGATTCCCCCTTGAGGCATTATGCCGATGAATTACTAGGGATATGTGAATGGGAGGACGACTTTCACCCCCCTGGATTTAGTGCCACACCATAGTGTCCAAAGTGACGCGATGGTGGCTGAAATTCTCAAGTTATCAAAAAAAAAAAAAACCATGAACCAAGCCTTAAATTTAGATTTTGTATGAATTTTGACAAAATATATTTATGTTGAATTAATTTGTTTCGAATTCAGCATTAAATTTAATATCCAAAACTCATGTTCTCAAATATTGCATTAAAGGTCTAGCTTGGCAGTCCATTTATTTTAAAACTTATTAATTAAGATGTTAAATTTAACTAGCATAAACATATTTATGTAAATATAATTAGAATAGATTGCAATTAACAGCAAGTGTGAGGTAAACAGAATAAACTAAAACCAAAAAGGATCAAATATAAATGATAGTAAAAGAGAAAATGTTAACAATTGAATGGTTGGGTCTTTAATTAAAGAAAAAGATGGTTGTGCAAACTAAGCCATGCATGATTCATTTTACACTCAATTGTAATTATGATTGATCATTGCATAATTAATTGTGATTTTATTGGGAGATGATTGATCATCTTTGGAGAAATTAAAGGAAACAAATTAAATAGAATAATGGCTAAGTGTTACTGCGATTTTTGTGCTTTAAGGTAAGACCCAACAAGGGAGAAAGATGAGGGAAAAGTAGAGAAGAAAACTAAATCAAAGTTGGTATTAGAGGTGTCTACACGGTCAGATTGATCATTACGATGGTGGTTTGTCATTCAATCAAGCTGAATTTTTGACACTTGTCTTTCTTTCATCTGATTGGTTTAATAGTCATTTGGAGGTCATTTGCATTGGTGTTAGTAGATTGGACAATAACCTCTATTTTTTGTGAGATCCATTCATTTTTTTAGAAGTTTGATTCCACCTTTCTTTGGTAATGGCTCATGTTGATTTATATATCAAGAATTTCTTGTTCTTGGTGAATTTAGTTAATGTATGTCTCTAGTTTTAAATAGAGAAAACCTATTGTAACCTACTATTTGACATGGTAGAAGATTGGAAGCGACTTTGGCCCTATGATTTTTCAAATCAGATCGGAGGGTTTCTCATGTAAATTTAGTGTTACCTTTATGTTATGTGGTTGGTCTGTATTTTTTGTGCTGTTGATTATCTAACGGTTAGATTTTAAATTTGAACAGACGTAACTGTTGGGAACAGATATAATTCTATCAATTTAAAAACAAAATTAATTCCAAGAATGTTACAAAAATATTTAATCATTATTTTCTTTTCTTTCTCTCATAAAGCTTTCACAAATTATATCTTTTTCAATTTTGGGTTTTATTTTCTGTAGAAATAGGATTTCAGAAATATATTTAACTTCTTTTAAGTGTTTTTGATCAATTTTTCATTTGTGCATAACGCAAATTGATAGAAAACAAAATCAGATGATGCAACGGTCGCACATTTAGTCACATAGTGTGTCAGGGAATTGAATTTTCTTTCAACAAAAACAGAAAAAGCCAGAGAGAAACTTCTTCTGAAGGGCCCAACTATCGATCCTCTAAAGCAGCAAGCGATTCCCAACACGAAAATTTCTTGTTAAGATTTTCAGTAACTCCTTCAGCATCAGAAAAAGCCAAGATCCTGCGCCAGCTGTATGAACCAAACAGGCTTGGAGCTTCAGTCCCCTGAGAGACGCAACTTCATTTTCATTGCTCTGGAAAAAAACAAAACCTGCAGCAGCTCTAGAATCGATCGTAACAAATGAGGGTATCAAAACTTGGAAGGTCAAAACATTCCAGCTCTATTTTATTCACAGGGGCACAGCTCATCAAATATTTTTCCTGCTCTGAAACCTGTTCAGTAATGAAAGAGACTTCATTAATCATTCCATCCTCAAATTTCCTTTTCCACTCAAATTTGAAAGCTCCAACCTGCGAAATTTCAACGATTTTTATTTTAAAAAATAATGAAAATCAGTGATAAATTACTTTTTTGGAACTTTGGAAAAGGCTTACAGACATAATAATGTAAATTTTAGTCAGTTAAATATATTTATATTGTGCATGAGATGGAAAAATTGTAATATAATTATATAATGTCTGTATCAAATATATTTGTAAGATAATGTGCATTAAATATATTTAGTTAATACAAATTATATTTATAAATAATTTAAATATTAATTATTATAAAAATAATGATAATTTAAATTGCGTGGATGGTTTAAATATGAAAATCATATAAACTACGTATATTTGGAAATCAAATAAACTTAAAATTTAATTTTGATTTGGGTTGCGGAAATCGAAAGGGAGTACGTTGATTGAACAACTCTTTGCGGAAACCATACGGGAGTACATTACTTGGTTAAACACCCAAAGAAAAATTACTTGGAGATTGTGGTTCTCTTTGGGTGGTTTTGGAGATCAGGTGTTGGTGAGATTTAGCATGGTTGATGTTAAACCAGTTGCTAGTACACCATTGGTGAATATAAGTAAACAGTCTACCGCTCAGTACTCGAGGACAGACGGTGATGTTCGGGTCGTGTCAAAAGTTTCCTACGTCAGTATAGTTGGGTACATCGGTAGGCAACATACGGTTCCGTCAGTTTTGAGGTTCGTAAATGGAGACTACACAGGGGGCTTGGATGACAGGAGGCTTGCAGTGGGGTACGTTGTGGGAAGGCCTAATTTTTGGAAGCCAGGGGTACAGTCTTAGGGTGTGTTCGTTACAACTGGAGCGAGTTTCTTGACAAAGGCTAATGCTGCCAAGGTAGTATTGTGGTTCAAAGGATCATTCAAGAATCTGGGTGTTCATCTAGGTGAAGTTCCTATTACCACAGTCAAGTTCAAGTGTGGCTTGGACTTGATTTACGTCTCCAAGTGTTTTAGGGGAGGCAGGTCTCGATCCACAAGCCCGAGTGGAGCAACAGTTATGCTTTCAGATTTCCAAGGTAATAAATATTCGTCAAGGTCGAGATTATTGGGGATGTGGCTCATATTTAGAGCGGATCACATATACCGGAGGAAGTTATGTGAAGTGAGGGACAATTTAATGAGAACAGGTTTCAGGTAATACGCAAAAGGACCTTTGCTCAACACAAAACCATCAACGGTTTCCGTCGGCACAGATTATGTAATTTGAATTCGGAGGCTTGTAGATTGGACTTATCTGGAGGATTTTCCTCCGAGAGATCACTATAGATGTAGTTTAGGTTTACTAGAACTCTTCTATATGCATTAAATGGTTATATAAACATCATTATGTCACCTTAGATAGATTAAGCTTCAAGTAAGCTTCAAAGTTATGAGTTTTGACATTGATCATAATGAAAACCCAAGTGTTGCTTTTGTGGACGTTGGCTATTGCCGAACCATGTAATCTTGTGTGTTCTAGTTGTGCTTTTGATTCTTCTTATTATTGTTTGCTTGCTACTTGAGTATACTTCATCATCGAATGACTGTTTTAGTGGTTGTTAATTGTTTCGTGTTTGATTGTGTGCTTCCACTGCGCGTGTTCAAGGTGAACGAACATCAACATATAATTACCATTATATATGTTAGGCTAAGAAATAACTTGTTAGATCCATTTATTAAAGGCTTCTCAAGTGATATGGTAAAAACCACAACAATTAAAATGGGTTTGAAACCCTCATTAATTATCACTAAGATAACCCAATCATTTTCTAATTATATTACTAGTTAATCGATTTAATGGGTAACAAGTTACTTGCTTGTGATTCATCATTGGAATTGAGCATTTATGGTTTATTTGGTTCGACATAATAGCTATTCATTGAAATAAAATGGAATATAATTTAAATTTTATGAATCAAGAGGATAGTTATTCCTTAAATATTCCTAATTATTTCATTTAACATATAATAAGAAAGGAACACACATCCTTACGATAAAATTTTTGGAATAATTATTTATTGTCTATTCCTTATTATGGACTCATAAAATGTTTTACATTCTTATTTATTTATAGTAATAATATAATTTCTTCTATAACTAATTATAACTAACCTACTAAATAATCCATTCTTGGGAATTGGGAATAGGTATTCTACAAATCAAACATAACCTTAAGAATAATCGGTGGTAACTATAATGTTAATAAGAAGATGTGTGACTTACCCTTAATGTAGTTCGTAATTGTAATGTACCTACTATTATAGGGGCATAATGGGGCAAATTTGCCTATATGAACATGATAAGTGGTGCCGCTTCTAGCAAATATTTAGGGTTGATTTTTGTAAAAATGTTAATGAAAACTAGTTGGTAGCACAAGGCCGTAATAGTGTTAAAAATTGTCCGTTGAACTTCTCACTAAAGCATGATAGAACCACGTGTGTGATATTTCTAAGTCTAATACAAAGGAATTTTAGTTAAGTACCATTGATTTCATTATAATTTTGAAATATTTACACTAATAGGAAGGTTTAAGTCGAAAGACACCTACTTGTAAGCATGACGATATTTAAATTAATATTTATATTACACTTTAAGTGGAGGATTGTTTGATAGATTGTAGAAACAGGGGAAGTAAAAATTTATATTATAATCTAAGCGGAGGATTGTTGGAATTTTAAGTTTTGTAGATTGTAATATAAAGGAAAAGGAAAAACTTGTCCCGCATTACAAGTTTGAAAGAATTAGAAATGCATTAATCATCTTAAAGATAATGATTTTCATTCCTCAAAACCACATAAATTATTTCTTAATTTGTTCTCATAGATCCTACTATCATAACAATAGATAGGCTAGAAATAATATGTAATTCTAAAAGGGTAATTAAGATTGGTGGTACGAGATATAGTGAAATGAAGTAAAAAGTTTTAAGGAAAAAATTGAAGGTATTCAGGACCACGTTAAATTTGATAAAAAGTTCATTAATATAATTTTTATTTTTCAAATAATATTATATAATGTAAAATTTGGTAATGATGAGTAATACTATAATTTCATGCATAAATATTTATTAAGTTTGTGAAAAGAAAACAAATCAATATGCTTGTTTCAACTCTTGAAAGAGTTTGTGGAGAAAAATAATAATAATCACAATCTTCTATAATTATTTTACTAATTTTTTAGAATTTTTACAATATTTTATTGTTTGTTGTCAAAGAAATGAGAGTTTTCTACTACTATTTTTACATTGACAAAATTTATCGATAAAAAAGGTGATTTTTGTTTTTTTACTTTATTGGATTTTCATGCTAGACTGTAATACCACAAAGAGCGGCCTTTGTCGTTAAAATAAATGAATTCTCCTTATGCTTGATAACATGAACCAAGGACTAGCCGGGCTAGTTCAAGTGATAAGGGCGACTTGTGACTTTAGTGACCCTAAGATCACGAGTTCGATTCCCTCTTGACGCATTATGCCGAAGAATTACAAGAAATATGTCAATGGGCGGACGACTTTCACCCCCCTGAATTTAGTATCGCCCCATAGTGTCCAAAGTGACGCAATGATGGCTGAGGTAAACATAATAAACTAAAACCAAAACCGATCAAATTTAAATGATAGTAAAAGAGAGAATGTTAACAACTGAATGGTTGGGTCTTTAATCAAAGAAAAAGATGGTTGTGCAAACTAAGCCATGCATGATTCATTTTACACTCAATTGTAATTATGATTGATCATTGCATAATTCATTGTGATTTTATTGGAAGATGATTGATCATCTTTGGAGAAATTAAAGGAAACAAATTAAATAGAATAATGGCTAAGTGTTACTGCAATTTTTGTGCTTTATGGTGAAAGCCAACAAGGGAGAAAGATGAGAGAAAAGTAGAGAAGAAAACTAAATCAAAGTTGGTATTAGAGGTGTCTACGTAGTTAGATTGATCATTACAATCAGATGGTGGTTTGTCATTCAATCGAGCTGAATTTTTGACAGTTGTCTTTCTTTCATCTGATTAGTTTAATCGTCATTTGCATTGGTGTTAGTAGATTGGACAATAACCTCTATTTTTGGTGAGATCCACTCATTTTTTTAGAAGTTTGATTCCACCTTTCATTGGTAATGACTCATGTTGATTTATATGTCAAGAATTTCTTGTTCTTGATGAATTTAGTTAACGTATGTCTCTAGTTTTAAAAGGAGAAAACCTATTGTAACCTCCTATTTGACATAGTAGAAGATTGGAAGCGGACTTTGGTCCTGTAATTTTTCAAATCAGATCGGAGGGTTTCCCATGTAAATTTGGTGTTACCTTTATGATTAAGTGGTTGGTCTGTATTTTTTGTGCTGCTGATTATCTAACGGTTAGATTTTAAATTTGAACAGATGTAACTGTTGGGAATAGACATAATTCTGTCTATTTAAAGACAGAATTAACTCCAAAAATGTTACAGAAATATTCAATCATTATCTTCTTCTCTTTCTCTCATAAAGCTCTCACAAATTATATCTTCTTCAATTTTGGGTTTTATTTTCTACAGAAATAGGATTTCAAAAATATATTTAGATTCTTTTAAGTATTTTTGTGATCAGTTTTTCGTTTGTATATAACGCAAACTGATATCAAATTATATTCTAAACTTCATCATATCCTGAAAACGTATTTGCTGACTCAATACACATTGATCTAAAGGGATCAAATAACATTTTAAGGAAAATGATATTACAACGTGTCTTGAAACATTTTCTGTTCGACAATATTTTTTCAATTTCTTGCTACACTTTCTAATTATCCTAACAAACCAACAAGGAAAAGAAAGAGAGAGAAAGAAAACAAAACCATGGCACATTTAGTCACATAGTGTGTCAGGGAATCGAATTTTCTTTCAACAAAAACAAAAAAGCAAGAGAGAAACTTCTTCTGAAGGGCCCAACTATCCTCTAAAGCAGCAAGCGATTCCCAACACGAAAATTTCTTGTTAATATTTTCAATAACTTCTTCAGCATCAGAGAAAACCAAGATCCTGCGCCAGCTGTATGAACCAAACATGGCATCATTCCATCCTCAAATTTCCTTTTCAACTCAAATTGGAAAGCTCCAACATGCAAAATTTCAACGATTTTTATTTAAAAAAATAATGAAAATCAGTAGTAAATTACTTCTTTGGAACTTTAGAAAAGGTTGACAGACATAATAATGTAAATTTTAGTCAGTTAAATATATTTATATTGTGCATGAGATGAAAAAATTGTAATATAATTATATAATATCTGTATCAAATATATTTGTAAGATAATGTGCATTAAATATATTTAATTAATACAAATTAAATTTATAAATAATTTAAATATTAATTATTGTAAAAATAATGATAATTTAGACATGAATGGTTAAATAAAATATAGTCTGAAGTTTATTTTTTTCATATAATTTCAAAAGTCCTCGTAAAATTTTTTTGTTTTAATAAAAAATAAATTAAATTAAGAGAGAAATTTCACTTCACTCCTAAATCTTTCTTTTAAATTATGAGTAAATTTCATTCTATAATTGAATTTTTTGACAAGTTTCGCTACAATTTTAAGATTTTTATAAATTTAAGATGAATAGTTGAAATTTTGGCAAAAAGTATATGACGGAAATTGACTGTCATTTCAATTACAAGGGTGATGAAAATCACAAACTTTGATAAAAATTTCAATAATTTTGTGAAAATTTAGGAGCATGATGGGAGCCAACAAGTATCGAAGAAAGCAATGTCATGGAGGCAAAAACCCCGCATCCAGCCCCAAGCATAGCCCCGAGACCCCAAGTAAATTATAAAGGACCGTTAATGTTTTTCCTTTTACAATTCACTCCACCAAGCATAATTCAATACCAAAAAATTTCCAAGCATCCGAACCTTCTTATTTAAGTTATTTTACCATTAAATAAATTTTGTTATCTTGTTAATTATTAATTATCACTTTTACATTATATGATGAGTTAAATTAAATAAGTTCAGGATGATTAATTTTCATGTAAGCTAAATAAGGACTTTTGAATTAAAAAACTATTCCTCCAAAGACATAAACAGTATAAAAATCTCAAAAAAAACTTCTTGAAAAAATGTGTCACCGAAGGAAAATAAAAAAAGTCAAATATATATTTGCTTAAGTTCAAGTTTTAAATGGATGGAAGTACTGCATTTGGAATTAAAATCACTGATGATAATTTTTAAATTAAATCTAATACACACATGCCATCAAATTTAACTAAAATTTTATACAACTTTGTAATGCAAAAATATTTTAAAAAAATATTATGAGGTAATACATTTTAGAAGGTACAATATTATAATAGTTCATACAATTTTATTACTAGTTAAAGGCATGTGTGTTTTGCATGGACTAGAGTTTACATGTATTATACAAATAATAATCATAATAATGCCCCGTTTATATTCAATAAATCCTTTTATGTTTAGTTACTATAGTCAAAATATTTATAAATTATAAAAATATATTCTTATCTCTACTAAGATACAAAATGTCGTGAATTATTATTAACAGTAATATTGTTAACACCTTATTTTATTCCTAGGGCGATATACCTATTATTTGTCTCAATAAGCATCGAACAGGAGGGGCAAAATTGGGATTGAAAAAAACATATTGTTCTACCAAATCTTCTCAACAATCTCGAAGCAAACAAGTAAAACACATTCAAGTAATCTTAGAGAAGGGGAGAAGAGCGACACCCAATATTATAATGGTTTAAACTCTTTAGAAGGAGATAAAAGTGACACCTGACAATCTCCAAGCGAACAAGTAAACAACATTCAAGTAATCTTAGAGAATGAGAGAAGAGTGACGCCCAATATTATAGTGGTTTATATTAGATTACCACTTTACTTAAAAGTTTAAGTTATTAGGTTGTAGGCCAACAATGTATACCAAGCTTTTAACACTCCCCCACATGTGCAGCTCGACAGCACGTGGAGAGATAAAAAATAATAATAATAATAATAATACATAACACCACAGAATAAACGCGGGTGACAAGACTAGAACTTAGGACCTCTTGATAACCAGAGCTCTGATACCATGTTAGAATCAAACAAAAGCCAAAGATTTGGAAAAGAAAAGGCTTACATTGTATCATTAGAGTTCTACAAAAGATAAAGATGGCTTATCTAGCCTACAAGAATAAAAGGGAAAAAAATATTCTACCCTAATATAATGCAAATAATTATTATTACTGACATCCCCTCTCAAACTCACGATGAGGCAACAAGAAGCATCGAGAGTTTGTCAACCAAAATATGAAAGCATTGGATGGTGTGAGACTTCGTAAAGAAGTCAGCAACCTACATAGAGGAGGGAACAAATGGCAAAGTAATAATCCCTTGCTAAAAGTGGTGTCTGGTGACATGACAATCAATTTTAATGTGTTTGGTCCGTTCATGAAACACCGAATTCCTTGCACTCTAGATAACACTCCTATTGTCACAATATAGAGGAGTAGGAGTAAAAAATATAACACCCATATCAGCCAACAATCAACGTAACCATACAATCTCAGTCGTGGTAAACGCAATCACACGGTATTCAATCTCAGTGGAAGAGCGCGAAACAACTGCTTGCTTCTTGCTTTTCCAAGAAATAAGGGAGTCACCTAAAAATAATCAAAAGCTGGTAGTTGACTTTCAATCAGTAGGGTTAGTAGCCTAATCCGCATCAGAGTAGGCACAAAGCTTCAACGACGAGGTCGAAGAGAATAAAAAACTCTGATAAAGAGTCCCTCAAAGATATCGCAAGATGCAAAAAATAGCTAACCAATGCACATATGTAGGTTAAAAAAATATTATGAGGTTTTGGCTAATACATTTTAGAAGGTACAATATTATAATAGTTCATACAATTTTAATACTAGTTAAAGGCATGCGTGTTTTACATGGACTAGAGTTTACATGTATTATACAAATAATAATCATAATAATGCATCGTTTATATTCAATAAATCCTTTTATGTTCAGTTACCATAGTCATCATATTTATAAATTATAAAAATATATTCTTAGCCCTACTAAGATATAAAATGTTGTGAATTATTATTGTCAGTAATATTGTTAACACCATATTTTATTCCTAGGGCGATACACCAAAACCATATTATTGATCTCAATAAGCACTGAATAGGAGGGGCAAAATTGGGTTTGAAAAAAATATATTGTTCTAACAAATCTTCTCAACAATCTCCGAGCAGGCAAGTAAAACACATTCAAGTAATCTTAGAGAAAGAGAGAAGAGTGAAACCCAATATTATAGTGGTCTAAACTCTTTAGAAGGAGAGAAAAGTGACATGTGACAATCTCCAAGCGGACAAGTAAACAACATTCAAGTAGTCTTAGAGAAGGAGAGAAGAGTGATGCCTAATATTATAGTGGTTTATGTTAGATTACCTCTTTACCTAAAAGTTTAAGTTATTAGGTTGTGGGCCAACAATGTATATCAAGCTTTTAACACTCCCCCACATGTGCAGCTCGACAGCACGTGGAGAGATAAAAAAAAAAAAAACAATACATAACACTACAGAATAAATGCGGACAATAAGACTAAAACCTAGGACCTCTTGGTAACCAGAGCTCTGATACCATGTTAGAATCAAATAGAAACCAAAGATTTGGAAAAGAAAATACTTACATTGAATCATTAGAGTTCTACAAAAGATAAAGATAGCTTATATAGCCTACAAGAATAAAAGGGAAAAAAACTATTCTACCCTAATATAATGTGAATAATTATTATTACTGACATCCCCCCTCAAACTCATGCTGAGGCAGCAAGAAGCATCGAGAGTTTGTCAACCAAAAAATGAAAGCGTTGGATGGTGTGAGACTTCGTAAAGAAGTCAGCAACCTGCATGGAGGAAGGAACAAATGGCAAAGTAATAGTCCCTTGCTGAAAGTGGTGTCTGGTGACATAACAATCAATTTCAATGTGTTTGGTCCATTCATGAAACACCGAATTCCTTACAATCTAGATAGCACTCTTATTGTGACAATATAGAGGAGTAGGAGCAAAAAATATAATACCCATATCAGCCAACAATCAACGTAACCATACAATCTCAGTCGTGGTAAACGCAATCACACGGTATTCAATCTCGGTGGAAGAGCGTGAAACAACTGTTTGCTTCTTGCTTTTCCAAGAAATAAAGGAGTCACCTAAAAATAATCAAAAGTCGGTAGTGGACTTTCAATCAGTAGGATCAGTAGCCCAATTCGCATCAGAGTAGGCACAAAGCTTCAACAACGAGGTCGAAGAGAATAAAAGACTCTGATAAAGAGTCCCTCGAAGATATCGCAAGATGCAAAAAATAGCAGACCAATGCACATATGTTGGTGAAGCAACAAACTGACTCACGATGTGGATAACATAAGCAATATCCGGGCGAGTAATAGACAGATAGACCAAACTATCAACAATAGAGGAATACAAGGTGGGATCAGGTAGAGAAATACCATCAGTGGGAGTGTAGCAGGTATTAACCTCAAGAGGAGTATCAACAATCCGACTATTAGTGAGACAAGTACGGTCAAGAATATTGACAATATACTTCGATTGGGAAAGCAAGTAACGTTTGGGGGAGTAGGCTACTTCAATTCCCAAGAAGTACAAGAAGTAGCAGAGTGGCACCAATCCTTCATGTCAAACTTCTGAGCCAACATATTTTTCAATTCCACAATATCATCAACATCATCAACTGTAATAATCATATCATCAACATACAAAGAAAGAATGATACAGCCAGCAGAAGTATGCTTAACAAATAAAGTTGAATCGTGAGCATCGGAAGAGAAGCCAAGAGAAGTGACAACCATCGAAAACTTCTCAAACCAAGCTCGAGGGGCTTGTTTGAGACCATATAAAGCCTTCTTGAGTTTGCAAACCTCACCTGGGTTATGAGAGATGCCAGGAAGAGGTACTATGTAAGCTTCCTCCTTCAGATCCCCATTCAAGAAGACATTTTTAACATCCAATTGAAAATAGCCCACCAATGAATAGAAGCTACAGTAATAAGAGCACAAACAGTTGTCATCTTGGCAACTGGGGCAAAAGTCTCCTCATAATTCATACCATACTCTTGGGTAAAACCCTTAGGAACCAAACGAGCTTTGTATCGCTCAATAAAATCATCTGACTTCAATCTTGCAAACCCAACGAGAACCAATCAATTTCTTACTGGGAGGGAGTGACACCCGACAATCTCCAAGCAAACAAGTAAACCACATTCAAGTAATCTTAAAGAAGGAGAGAAGAGTGACACCCAATATTATAGTGGTTTAAACTCTTTAGAAGGAGAGAAAAATGACACCCGACAATCTCCAAGCGGACAAGTAAACCACATTCAAGTAATCTTAGATAAGGAGAGAAGAGTGACACCCAATATTATAGTGGTTTAAACTCTTTAGAAGGAGAGAAAAGTGACACCTAACAATCTCCAAGCGGACAAGTAAACGACATTCAAGTAATCGTAGAGAAGAAGAGAAGAGTGACACCCAATATTATAGTGGTTTAAACTCTTAACTTACATTCACTCCCCTAGTCAACAAACTTGCACTTTTCACTATTCCATTGATGTTATAAAAGAATCTCTCACCGAAAAACGATCCTTTAAGCCAACTTACTCGCCCTTTCAACGCGACATCAAGAAATCATGCAACTACACCTCAAACATTAGTCCACTTTAAAGATCCATTCCTAGAATTAAACATACACACTCCCAACTCTTTACTCCCTCCTTGATAGAAATCCTTACTTGTAGAGTTAAGAGTTCTCTTAGCCTATACAATCTTTTGCTTTAGCAAGCTTATTCGATCCAAAGAAGATGCACATCCAATAGCAACTAATTTGGCATTAAATAGTAATGGGCACTTTTCGTAACTGCAAAAAAATGATGTTGACAATAGTAGTTTATCAAATCAAAGATAGGATTATTAGTTTTCCAATGAGACCTAAATTTATTTGGACAATTCTAATTCTAATTTAGCATTGGTTTGTCAATCTTCCATATTTCCCATGTTATCCTAACAAATAATCAAGCATTTTTTTCAGATTTAAATATCACAAGGAATATGTTACACAAATCATATGTTATGCAAATCACACTAATAATCTTGCATTTGCAAGTGTAGAAAGGTCCTAAATGGGACTTAAAAAAACTAAAAAAAAAAACAAGGGAAAAATAAAATAAATAAAACTTCTTATATTTATGTTCCTCAAGGAAGAAAAACCATGCCTCAACATCTCCTTTTTAAAAGCAAAAGTTGGATCCAACATGTTTCATATATAGCTTTTTCAGCTTTTAACTTTTATGAAGAGGTTTTAAAAGCTACTATGATGACTCGAAAATTTTACTATTTTTTTTTTTACGCATGAAACTCTAATACCATATATAAACCACCTGACTCCCAAGTGGGTTACTGGGTACAACTGTCTATAAGCTATATTACAATATAGCGGAAGCATAATATACATACATCCCATATACAATACATACCAAAGTACTATTACCATCATAATACAAAAGTATCTCTCTCCCGAAACCACCTATATAACCCAAGGTACATTAACATATCTATGCACAGATAAAATAGCATTGTCTCATCGGCACTAACTTCAATCCCCAAAACCACGAATCCTGCTCGAAGCTCTCTGAGCTTGTCTCTCTAGATTTCCTGAAATGTTAAAATATTAAGGAGTGAGACAACTCCCAGTAAGTTGGAATAAATTATTGTCAGTGTGTGGCAACATCAGTTTAAATGAATCAAAAAACGTTCATTTAATAAATATTTTACCTAAGTAATCATAAAATATGTACTCATATCTACATACATATATATACATTTGCAACCATATATTTTCTCAAAAATATGTATGTGCTCAATACGTTGTCCTGGGTTCGAAACCCAACATGTCTGTAAACGTAGTTTCATCATGTCTATAATGAATAACCAACCTAAGTGGACATCCATATATCACTGCCATGTAATCACCCCATATAACCGGGTTGTGCAGCCCAAAGGTGGGACTTAGCCATGGTTGGCCCACCAGGCTAAGTCAAAACAATTCTCGTCTGTTATTGGCCCACCGCAGCCTGGTCTAGACCCAGGGGCGGTCAACATCTCTCCGCAGGCCCAATCGACTTCTAATACCAACACTCTCCATGAGAAGTGTAGTTGCACTAACTTATTTCCTAACAACGGTACCATACTCTCAATTACATCACTGGTCCATCAGAGTTCTCATGTCCACAATTTCCACAGTAATCTCAATGTCAAAAATATCTTGTCTATATAAATCACATTTCTCAATATCAAAATATAGTGTTACATTCTGTTATAAAATATTCCCATATGTTAAATATAAAATCATATTCTATCATTTCACAATATCTGCCAGTATAAATCATATTTCAATATAAAATATTCCCACATGTTAAATATACGGTAACAAAATCAATACTTATGCCACACAAATTTTAAGTAATATTTCATAAATTAGTAATTGCTCATATAAATATATGATATTCCAAAACCAGAATTTTCAAAAACCGGATACGTTAGAAAATCCTTTACAATATTATCATTTTCTTTTGCTTTAAATTAATCAACTGATTCCCAAAATGTCTGACATAATTTATTCCTCTTACCTGTTTCCTATAAATATGCATACAGGGATCCTTGAACGATATCTGTGGCGTTCGCACAATACCCTGTATCCATATATACTAATTTAATCAGCTCAACCCCAGGATAAATACCGTTTTAACATTCCTAGGCCCACCCACTCCCATCAACCTATTAAATCCTAAAAGCAACAGATATAATTCATTTTCTTACTTTAACCTTGGAGTGGTGCCTAGGACCCCTAAACAACTAATCTGCTCTGATTAAATTGACGAGGATCGCTTTTAGGCCTTAGAAATGGCGTCTAATCGTCAATCAAGCAAATGGTTTGAGAGAAATTGAAGAGAGAGAGAGAGAGAGAGAGAGAGAGAGAGAGAGAGAGATTAAATTTCTAAAAAAAAATAAGCTATTGCCCTGTTTATAAGCCATTGTCCTAGAAAAAATCATTGACGGTTTGATTTTTAACTAAATCAATTTTTACTGTTTTACCTTTACTTGGTTGCGGTAATTCAAAACCGTCAACTATTTTTTGAGCTCATCCAAAATCGTCGACGATTTAACCTGTGCCATACCAAATTCTCCTTTTTCTTACTTATTTTTATTATTATTATTATTATTATTATTATTATTATTATTATTATTATTATTATTATTATTATTATTTTCGAGTCTCTACATCCTCCCCTCCTTATAAAAATTTTTTTTTCGATAATTGTTAATCACCATTCATATCATCAATTGAAAAACAAACCATTAAATCTTTATTAATTACCCTCACTTATGGCGGAGGAATACGGTGGTTGCAATAGAAGTCCTGAGAGATTACAATCAATCACATAAAAAGAAGACTCTCCCAAAACCCTTCATAACCTAGAACCAAAAACACTAACTTATAACCAACTACCCTACACTGTACATGACAAAAGTCAAAAACAACTATTTACTTTCACCTTTATCAGTTCAACGCTGGGTCCTGCTGAACAGGTGTGGATATCTCTGACGTATTGTAGTGCCCCGACCCTCTAGGTGGGCCTAGAGTGCTACTAAACATATAAAACATAAATCTCTCTGATATCATACATATACAACCCGCCCAAACAAGGGAAAAACAGGTGTTCCATACTGATCTGTATAAACATGCACAGCGGAAATACAACTATCATCTAATACTTACCAGAGTTTCTAACTGTTTCCCGTTTACATCCATACATAACTAAAAACATAATCTTCTATTACAATTCCCAAAAGAGATAGATATTGTCTAACATCTCATCAATTCTGGTAAGGACTGTCTACTATCTAAACTCAGCCCCGCAGGATGCTAAGCTCGATCCCTCGGAGAACCTAAAACAACATTTGTATGTTAGGGTGAGACACATCTTAGTAAGATGGATTATATTATCATCAGTGTTTGGCTAGCATGAGATTTCGTGTGTACATATACTGCTAACATTTAAATACATTTAATTGGCATTTTAAAATATATATTGCTCTGTAAATCTGAAAAATACATATTGTTGGTTCAATATAGCCCTTTCTATAGTAAATATACCCATATATGCCTAGAAGATACAACCTGGTCTGTAGGACTAGCATCGTCACGCCATCACATACACGTGCGACATGCTTCCTCGCATGACAGGTTGTGCGGCCCAGAGGCTAGACCTAGCATATAGCCGGCCAACTATAGCTAAGTCAAACATAATAATAGTACGATGGTGCCTACCCTGTGCCTGAAGGCAGAGTCATCCAAAATTACTGCATCGGATGGAGCCCCGAAATTTCTACATTGGGGAGTACTTTACCCAAGCCACCAATTGCCTTTCCCATATTCACACTCTATCTGAGATGTGTGGTTGCACCCCTACATACATATAGTTACGGTATCGTACTCTTAACATGAGATCATAACAATAAGGCTCTACTATCATATATGGCAATTTACATCGTATAAAACTGTAATCATAATTCATTTCATAACACTGTATAGGACATAAGCTATACATAATTCTATGAAAATATCTGCTAGATACTGTCTTGGTAAAAACAGGCATATCATATCTGTTGTAACGCCCCGACCCTTTATACAAACCCGGAGTGCTACTACACCTGCGTTATACATATATCTGATAAACATATATAAACAACACGCCCTAAACAGGGACAAACGGGTGTATCCCATACATATTTGTATTCATGCCCAACGGAAAACATAAACATTCTTACGGGATTCTATTAGACATATACCAGAGTTCTATCTGTATTTTTCAATACATAAGATCCATGCTTAAAACATAAATTGTATTACATCCCCTTACATTCAACCAGGCTAACAACCCAGTACTGATACAAAAACTTACGTCTACTAAAAAAACTCTACGCACCAAAGTCCCTCTAGAAGACTAGGATCGACGTCCTGTAGGACCTGAAATAAAGGGTGTAAGATTGGGGTGAGACACTTCTCAGTAAGGTGGAAAATATTACATTAGCACGTGACTAACAGAGTTTATTCCAATTTAAAAACAGTTGCACAATATCACATTCACAGTACAGTACTATAAAAGATATATAAACATAACACAGCATCATTACAAGCGAGAGTCTCCGAAGTTAGGGTAGGGTACAAGCCCATACACTATACGATTCCCTCCACACGGTACTCAACCCTGTGACTTTGCCCATTTCAGTTTTTAAATCATGTATATGAAAATTTAGGATAATGACCAACTTTGGAACTTTCAGTAATATGCCTAATTACCCTGTGACACAGGTTGTGCACTAATAACTCTGACAAGGCCCTGTTCGTGCAGGCACTGTCAAGCATCATAGATATAGTCTGGCTGCCCCACCTAGTCCATTATTTCACTAGTGACCCCATACAGTCCTACAACCGACTATCTCGATACCCACACTGATTCACATGTGTGGTTGCACTATACCTCAGTTAGCAATGGAACCGCGCCTCAAGCTATTTAAAGTTTCAGATAACTTGGAGTGTTTTTCAACTCCTCTAGAGTGTCTTTCAACTCCTTTAGTAACAAGTTGTGGTTCCAATCAATTATATATATAATTTACAATAAAACATAACAACTTGTGTTGTTTCAGTAATTTCACAATCATAATCATGCAATCTTTCATGCATTCTTTCTTTCTGTCAAACAGTGGTGTTAATCGGCACAAACACTCTCGGTTCAATCCTTTTTACATATAACGCTCGGTGATTAACCGACACCTATTTTTCACATTTTCAGATAACAAGATGGAATTTCAGTTTTCATAGTTCATTTACTAATATACAATTCAGTATGTTCCATTTCATATCATATGTCACACTCTTTTCGTCAAAATCCGCTATAAAAACTATATAATTTGAAAAATACCATTTGGACTACAAACATGGGTATCAAGTAGCTCCTACTTTAGGTTTTAAAACAATTAAAGTAGTTTTGGAAAGTTTGGAGTTCATATACCAAAACCCTTATTTTTGCCAAAAATCGTAAAAAACAGCATTTATACCCGATAAAACTTTGCAAATAGGCAATCAAAACGTGTATAAAGACATAAGCCAACTTTCTAGCAGTTTAATTTTCTAAAAATACTGATGTAAACAAATCCCCTTACCTTAATCCCGAAATCGAAACACGAACGAATCGATCCAAAAACAACGACACGGGATCCCCGAAACCTAAAAACCAAAGAACAATACTTCACTATAATCTCAACTACTACATAACTACCGAATCAAAAATGAAATCAGATCCTTACCTCGATTTTAGGAAAAAACTCAAAAATCCTCAAATTGAAAATATGATCCGCTATAACTGTAGAGATTCTCCTCCTAATCCACATAATGATGTCGGATCGTTAATTCTGGCAACAGACGGCACAAAATCTTAGAGAGAGAAAGAGAGAGAGAGAGAGAGAGAGAGAGAGAGAGAGAGAGAGAGAGGGTTGGTTCGTATTCTAGAGAGAGAAAAAAAATGAAATAACATAACAAGGAAGAAAAGGATATTCTATTTATAACTAGTTTGACCCGATCAGCCTCATCAACGAGTCAGAGTTCTCGTTGACAAGCCAAAGAAGGTCGCTCGTGGCCAAGAAGGTGACCTCGTCGACGAGCTTGAGATTTCAGAATCTCTAAAAATCCCTTAGTATCTCCTCATCGACGAGCCCCGGCGTCTTGTTACCAAGCCATCGATAAGACTTTGTCGACGAGAAATGGAGCCTCGTCGACGAGCTCTATTGTTTTATCCTTTTTTATTTCCCTTCTCTTTTCTTTATTTATTTTTTGAATTCGGGTCCCTACATCTATTATAAACTAGTTCGGTAAAAATCAGCATTTCATAAATTCGGCATTTAGCCGTCATATCTCATCTCTTGGTATATAGCCACCATATCTCATATCTCGGCATATAGCTGTTACATTTCAATATTACACAAAATCTGCTCATTTAATGCCAATTAAAAACTATACTCATGCCACACAATTTTTCATTTGGTAACTCATAAATAAATCATCTTCTTGAGAAAGTAAATATTGCTACTAAAACTAGGGTATGAATATCTCCAAGTTGTTATTTTACTAAATATAGATATATAGCTAAATACGAAAAAAATGGAGATAATCAACCCTACTGTCTTTGGTCGGTTTTAAAACAAGCCTATGGTTTGAAATAACAATTTCCCAACTAGTGAAAACGTTCATAAAATCCAATACTATTTTAAAAATATCATATTTAAATTTACACGGTTGGTTTCGAAAATAAAGTTAGTTAACCAAATCCTAGGCTCGGGAATCCTAGAAAAGTCATAACTGTATATATAAAAACCATTTTAAAATTTCATTCGGTTAGAACTCATAAACATAGTTGTTTGCTTTTTGAGTCCAATCTTTGTTTTGATGCTAACGAAACACCAATATCTTATGTGTGCATTTAGTATGTGAACAGACTTAAATTTCAGCACACATAAAGAAAGGGAAAATGGAAGCCAGAATAGAACTTCAAAGCTCACATCATCCGACATATTCCAAGAAGGCAGTAGAGCAAAGATGAAGAAGAAGACTTATGTTTTTAATTTGTAATGCATTTTGTTTTATATTTGGTCTGTAATAATGCATGACATGCATAATGTAAATGATAAGTTCAACATGATCGTAGATTGACCATAGGGAACCAAATGACCGTAGGGCATCCTTCGGTTGACCGACGCCAGATTTTTAGGGTTAATTCAAATACCATAGATTAACTTTAAGTCCCCAAACATTACGTGACAAGGCGCCTATAACTTAGAAATTACAATTATATGAACAGGGGTGACTTTAAATGTCAATCAGGACTTAAATGCACATTTTTAGTGTGTTCAGTCGACCGAACCCAAACCTACATAGACTATTGGTCAACCGAACCTCCCAAGGTCAACAGGTTGACTATTTAGTCAACCATTTTTAAAATGAACTTACTTTCTAGTCGACCGAATTGGCACATGGCTAATTCCCAACGCTTTGGTCGACCGAACTTCTAGTTAAAAAATGATCTAGTAGACTGAACCTTAAAATTTGGTTAACCAAATATGCCCTAGTTGACCAAACCTTAGAGGGTTCAAAATCGCTTTAATACGGTCGACCAAAACCTTAGTTCAAAAATGCCCCAGTCGACCGAACTCAGTAATATGGTCAACCGAACCTTTAATATGGTCAAACGAACCTCTCGAATTGGTCAATTTTTTACCATAGGTAAACGAGGTTAATTATAATTAAACATTATTAATCTTTTTCTAAAATGACCTCCGTATCCCCAATGGTCATATTTTTCCCCAAGTCTATATATACCCATTCATTTGTCTTAATTAGTAGTAGATTATCAAAATCATTAATAAAAATTCTCTCAATTTTTTATGCTCATTTTTTATCCTCTCTTTATTATTACTTTGTAAAATCTATTTTCAAGAGAGCATTATATTTATCTTGGGCATTTGTTTTGACAAATCATATTGTTTACTCTCATATCTTATTTATTCTTTCAAATCTTATTTTTTGGGAGTAAATCAAAGTTTTCTTCATATATATTTATTGATATATATCTTTGGAGAAAACTTGTTTATTGCTTGTGAATCTTGCACACATATTGCAAGACTTCAAAGGCTCATATATTTTTCATTGCAAAATTATTTTTTAGCAAGAATCCTAGTTTCCCTAAGTTTTATTTGAAAATCTAGTTTTTGGGAAAACTCTTGACATATTGAAAAGAGTACCTTGAGCATATTCTTATTTTAATATCTTTACTTGGAAGGTCTCTTACTCTTATTAGTAAGAAAATCATTTTTCAGATTCAGTCTTTATTGAAAAATATTTTTTAGTGAAAAATACACATTCTCACATTGAACTTTAATTCATATCATACATGAATGTATTTCTAAGCTTATTGTTGTATACATCTACTTTTATTAGAAGTACATTTGTTTGTATGCAAAAATTTATTTGATTATCTGTTATATTCCCAACTGGTGGTCGAAAAAGGGAGACTAGCCCTATGAATAGTCCCGGGCTGGTTCATACCCGGTTAAAAGAACTAGGTGCACCATCCTAGTAAGGTGTTGTATTACGTATCGCTCCACCCGTTAAGTGAGCCTTAGTGGAATCATCTTACTTGTTAGCTTGAGGCAAAGACGTAAGCAGTATTGGCCGAACCCCGATAACATTTATTGTGTCTACTCTTAAATTTCCTACACATGTATGCTTAGATTTAATTAATTATGAATATGTGCATGATTTAAATATTGTGAATGATTGGAAAATATTTATACAGATCCTAGGTTGTGGTATACTATTGTTGGATTAGTTAAACCTAGACATAAATTTTTAAATATCTAATTCACCCCCCTCTTAGGAATACACCAATTCCAACAATAACTGACATAATATAATCCCCTTACCTGTTTTCCTGAAAAATGCCCCAAAAGGCCAAAACCCTAGCTTTTGGGAGTGGCACCCAAAATGCCCGAATCAATAATCCACTCCGCTATACATATAGAAAACTGCTCCTAGACCTTGGTGGTAACTTGCAATCGTTGAGTGTGGCGACGATCGGCGGGAAAATCGAGGAGAGAGAGTCTGGTTCGTGGTTCTAAAGAGAGAGAGAGAGAGAGAGAGACATTTATTTTTCTAAAATATCAAACCTTACTTCACCTTTAAGTCTTTGACCCAGCCACATTCATCGACGAAATGGAGTCTTCATCGACGAACCGTAGAAAGGCGTTCGTCGACAACCACCTTGCTTCGTTGACAAACCTGAAGCTTGAATTTATTCCAAACTCTTGGGATTTCTTCATTGACAATCCCTAGAAGGGCGCTCGTCGACAAAAACTGGAATTCGTCGACGAGGCCATGCTGCCCATTTTTCCTAAATTTTCCATCCCTCTCTTTTATTAATCTATTCCTTTATCTTTTGGTTCGAGTTACTACACGTATTTTCTCCTCTAACTCCTATGAACCTTCCTCGACTGCATGATTGCGCCAAAGTACTTTTACCAATGGGATCCTTTTTGTGCATAATTCATATTCCTTTCGTTCCAAAATCTGAACAGGCACCTCTTCATATGACAGGGTATCTTTGAGTCCCAGTGATTTATAATTGATCACGTGTGAAGGATCTGAGATGTATTTCCTTAACATGGATACATGGAATATGTCATGGATCTTAGATAGTATCAAAGGTAGCGTTAACCTGTAAGCAATTGGACCAACTCTTTTCAATATCTCAAATGGTCCAATATACCTAGGGCTTAGTTTACCTTTTTTTCCCAAATCTCATAATTCCTTTTATTAGTACAACTCTCAAGAACACGTGATCTCATATACAAAACTTCAGCTCTCTCTGGCGAGTGTCTGCATAGCTTTTTCATCGACTCTGAGTGGTTTGAATCTTGTCTCGGATGAGTATGATTTTCTTATAAGTCTGTTGTACAATTTCTGGCCTCAAAACCTATTTTTCATCAATTTCTTCCCAATATAACAGGGATCGACACCTCCGCTCATACAACGCCTCATACGGTGTCATCCCAATACTAACCTAGTAACTGTTTTTATAAGCAAATTCAACCAGTGGCATATACTGGATCCAACTACCACCAAAGTTTAATACACAGACTCGTAGCATATCTACCAATATATGTATAGTCCTCTCTGTCTGTCCAATGGTCTGAGGATGAAATGTTGTACTGAATATCAGCTGAGAACCCCAAGGCTCCTTGTAAACTCTTCCAGAATTGAGATGTGAACCATGAGTCCCGATCAGATACGATGGACACTGACACTCCATGTAGTCTAACTATCTCATGTATCTATATCTCTGTTAATCTACCCATGGAGTAGTTAACTCTGATGGAAACAAAATGATCAGTCTTTGTCAATCGGTCAACGACTACCCAAATGACATCTTATCCATTAAGTGCCAATGGTAACCCTAAAACGAAGTCCATAAAAATATAATCTCACTTCCATTCGGGGATGTGAAATGGTTGCAATAGTCCCACCAATTTCTGATGTTCAATCTTCACCTGCTGGCATGTCAAATATTGCTATACATATTCAACAATTTCTCTTTTCATATTGCTCCACCAAAAGAATACCCACAAACCCTTATACATTTTCGTGCTTCTAACTTTTTATGAATGTCAAAGTTGGCCAAACGTAGGAAGTTCACATTTATTCATGCTTGTTATTTGTCAAACATGAAGAGAGCTCCACTTGAGTTTCCTAAACCCCATAAGTGTCTTCTATATTTTTTTTTTTCAAACCTCAAAAGCGATTGTAATTAACTCCAAATTGATTATCCATATAAACAATTGGAAAAAATGAAAAACAAAGTAAGCAAATATAAAATTGCAATATAATAGTCAAAACAAGTTTTTTTTTTTCAAAAGAAAAAATTACAATCTTTGATTGTTATTTTTATTTACAATTTTATTCACATTATAGCTGTAGATTGTAAACTTTTAGAATATATATTTGCAAAACCACCACCAAGCGTCCTCTGCTGCTAGTTCAAAACTAAAATAGTCTATAAACTTCGTTAGATGCAATTTTATTCTTAACCTTAGAGAAAATATCACTAAAAAGTATAATTAAAATAAACAAATGAACAATAATTAATACAGAAAAGTCTAATGCCAACCAATCGCTTAGTACTGTTTGTGTGCACCTCCAATCAATTCAATGATCAGGTAATGCGGAGAGAGAGAGAGAGAGAGAGAGAGAAACAAAAATCTGCCAAGTAGCACACGGGAAACGCCTCCTCAAGCTGACTAATTTAGGTATGCAAATGCATTGGTTGCATTGTTGCAAATACTTATTAACAACAGAGAGCACATGAATGAGAATCTGCAAGGTCTCGGAAGGGAAAACATAGGAAACCAAGGGAAAGCAATATATAATAACAGGGCACCGACCGGTTCCTAAATTTACTCATTCTCGGTCGACAAAAATAGCAAATGTTATAACCCTAATTTATATTCTTTCCCATTGCCTACAAAAATAGCACACCTCAACAATATTTTGGAGTTCTCCACACTTCAATCTGATATTCTGATTTCGACGCCTAACATGTCTTTCACGACCTCATACGTCACAAATGCAATTGCAATGGATGGCACCACCTGTATACAATAATTAAAGCAGAGCTGAGTTAATGATGCAATTCTACCATATAAGCAAAATCGTCCCTTCGGTTCAAAAGAATGCATCTATTTTGAAAGTTAAAAATCCAGTTTAAATATATCCCATCTGAGTCTTGGCTGAACAATGCAGGGCTACTTAATTTGTAGAATTTAACAGCATCAAGCATGGGCACCGAATTTCATGCTGCATATGAGTATTCATAAAGTTGTTCAAAAGATTTTTAAAATGTGAAGATGGCTCAGAACAAGGAACATATATAGATCATAGGCCGGTCATTCCCTTTTGACTCTTGATAGTCCAGCATTGTATCTTGATAGTCCAGCATTGTTTCTATACAGCTAAAATCAGCACAATTGCACAATCCTGACCTAAAATTTGCAGAATTTTGATAGCATTCACAAGAATTTCTTTCCTCTTTTTAAACTCTAAATGGTTAAACTCAAGTCCGTAAATGAACATCCAACAGAAATGAGCTTTCTGCGTAATTTTTATAGCCAGAAATCAAGGCTTGCAAGATGATGATCCTAGTGCAGGTGATAATACCCCATATACATTCTATGGTATGTGCCATTGAATAGTTTGAGACGAGAATGCTGCAATCACTCTGCCATGAGTCCTTTATAGCAATGGCAAGTCCAACCATAAACAGCATGCAGCATTTGCCATCCACTCATCTAACTTGAACATCAAGCATGACTGAAGCTAAAAGGGCAGCCTGGTGCACAAAGCTCCCGTGTATGCGGGGTCCGGGACCACAATGGGTCCAAAGTATGCAGCCTTCCCTTGTATTTTTACAAGAGGCTGTGTCCATGCCTTAAACCCATTTCCACCAGGTCACATAGCGACAACTATGCCTAGGCTCCCCTTCGTCAAGCACAACTGAAGCTATCCCCAACCATTCTTTCAGAAGCAGATAAAAATGTAGAACTGACCTTTACTGAATTGGGGACCAACCCCCTGTACAATGCACCAAAGCCCTCATGCCGAACAGTTTTCCTAAATGCATCAATCATTCCAGTATATTCAAGTGGCGCTTTGCTCTTTCCATCACCAGTGACAATGGATGCAGCATCTTTCCATCCCACCATCTGCATCCTTCGACGTATGACATCCAGAGGATAAGCAACAGTCTGGCCAACAGTTCCTGCAGCAGCTCCACATGCAAGCCTCGTCGTAACACTCAACTCGGAATCTTCAACTAGGCCAAATGGTTTAGATTTGATCAACCAATCCTTCAAAGATTCATAGACAGCAAAATTGAGACCCACATATGGAATCTGCAAAATCAAATGAGTACAAGGTCAGCAAGAGCAGCATGCCAGCTATCAGCAGGCCACTAACATTGATGACATAAGTGAGCTATGAGTGCTTATGCTACATACCTAAAAGATAAACTTTGAACCTGTAATATATGTCATACTTTGATGCTTCAAGAGAACTAAGAGAATTCAAGTAACGAAAATGAAGAAACAGACTAAACCAAATATCCATACCAACATCTGCTGACAGCTATGGGCATGGTTGTTAAAGATACATAGGTATTTTAAGGACTGTCTATGGTAGCCTCAGGGGAGTCATCACCAGGCACATGCATAGGTGCCCAAACATGTGCCTTTGAGCCAAGCCCAAGCACTAGAGAGGCAAACCCAGTGCATGTTATCTATCCAGCAGGACAAAGCAGCTTATGTCCTCTTTCTAAAACAGACAGCAACCTAGTTACATATAAAATCAGTCAAGTAAATACCCATTTACTTAGATTTTACATGTAGGAAATATTTACCATTTGAATTCACTTGTTATGCTTAAAGGATAAACCCAAAGGATAAAACCCCGCTCTCTCTATGAAGAACAAAATTGAAACTTTTTGGACAATTTGGTAGGGGTGTTCATGGGTAGAGTTGGGTTGGGTTGTGCCTAAAATTCCAACCAATCCAATCTTGACGAATTAGCAATAAATCAATCCTAAGTCGAACTGTTGAGGACGCAGTTTATGTCAATTTCGGTTGGCTTGAATATCAGTTGGTTAAATTTGAGTTGAAGATTTAACTTGTTTTAAGGTGAAGTAGAAAAGGAGGGAAAAAAGAACACAAAGAAATATGTGTGAGAATTTTTGCCAAACACAATAGCATATGTTACATTGAAAAATTTACTTAAACTACTGTCATTCAAGTTAAATATACTAAATTAATAGACTTCTTATTAAAAAACACACACACACACACACAATATAATCAATGTAACAACATTACTAACACATTTAAGTACTTCACAGTTTTCAATTTTACATTGATAATACAATATAAAGAAAGTTCTGAAACTAATAAAAAAAAAATATTATATTTATTTTCTAGTGCACATACCATTAACAATATAAAATAAAAAATGCAAAATATGTCTATTGTCATCCAAAAGGACTAAAACATCATATTCATAAATATCACTACAATAGACATAAAATTGAAAACATAAAAAATCAGAACATTCCAAAATGCATGTGCCCATCCTATCCATCCTATGCATTGTTTCATAAGTTTTGAGTAATAATAGGCGCACACACACACACACACGCAAAGAGGTGGTTCTGGTTGGGTCGGGTGGATTTGATGCTAAACCTGCAAACCTAACCATGAAATCAGATTATGCAAAATGAGAAACCACCAACCGACCCATAAACCATTTGAAACCCCAAATTTTTGTGTTGGTTCGGTTTGGATTGGTCAGTTTGCTGAACACCCCTACAATTTGGCTCTTCCAGTTTCAAGTTTGAAGGCATTCCCTCAAGATCAAGGTTTTAGAAATACTAATTTAGCTTAAAAATATGAGAAATAAAAATACCCAGAAATTTTTTCCTTAAAAGGCTTATAAAGGTTTTAGTCAAAAATTGGACAAATTTACAGGATTCCCAGACTTAGACAAATTCTACACCTTGTAAACCTTATTAAATAACTTCAACTTGATAAAAATTTTCTTATATACAAAATTAAAAAAATGAAATTAATCTAAATCAAGTATACAGCTGCTATTTAAAACCTGAAAACATATAACCAAATTAAAAATCAATAACATAAATCTAATCATTGTGCATAGACTTAATTGACTCTGTCTGCTAGAGCATGGAGTTCAGTTCACCTATACCATTTATATTGGTATTAATGGTAATTTGTCCATACAATAAACATTTATTACATGAGCATGTTGTACATATTTTTAAAAACTGTGCTCATCTTCATCCTGTGCCCTTTCTGCCTCAGTGCACCTTCACTTTAATGAAAATTGCAATTTGGGAGATCCATGATAACACCATACAAGCCCAAGTAGGAAACTCTACTCAAGTTGTGGATGGCCAAAGCTTTCCAGCCTAGGAGACTGTTTCCAAAGACATCCAATTTGCATCTAATTTCTATTTAAGGGGTAAGAAAAGGTTTTAAAATGAGTCACCATATAAATACATAAGAAGCTTCAAAAATTTTCCCAATCAAAGTCACTTCCCCACAATTCTTTAGACAGCAATTTATCTAAAAGACACAAATTCAAAGGAGAAGAACTATTAGTGTTCTAGTTATATCATATAACTTGAATCAATTTCTGGAGAATACTTTGTCAACCACTTGACTAAAAATTGCTTTTGTGATGTGTGGCTCATATAGTGAGTGGAAGGCATGCACAAAGAGAAAACATGGTGAAAACATAATGCTGGTGTTAGCCGAGGAAACCGTCGATAGTTGTCCTGTATCCATCGACGGTTTGGTCCAGTTTCAAAGAGGTTTTGCTCTCAGTATTAAACCGTCTACGGTATGTCTGCAAACCGTCGACAGTTTGGCTCAGAAATCCAACGCAGATTTTCAAATTTTGAATTGGGACGTTAAGTTGGTTGAGTTTTAAAGGGAGAGCCTCCAAGAACTTTATATATACATTATATATGTTGTATCTGTGATGATGTTCGTGTCTTTGACACAAGATAGTAAAAGTCATATTGTCGATTGCTTCCGTGAATGTAGGCATTACCGAACCACGTAATTCTTTGTGCCTTATTATTACTTTCATTATAATATGCGTGATTGGTGTTTTGTATATTTCACCGTTGAGTGCTGCATTTGTAAGATCGTTTTATTCCATTGTGCATTCGTTTTTCACAAGAAATTGGTATCAGAGCATTGTTGTAATGGCCTTTGGAACTTCTTCTGCAAAGTTCGATGTCGTTAAATTCGATGGAATGGGAAACTTCAGTTTATGGCAAAGAAGGATGAAGGATCTGTTAGTGCAGCAAACTATGGTGAAGGCTTTATACGGAGTTCAACCCATAGTAGTTAAAAGCCTAGGCACGAGGCGCAGAGAGGCGAGGAGGCTAGCGCCTCATACCAGGCGAGGCAAGGCGACCTGCATGAGGCGCAGAGGGGCAACAGGCGCAGTGAGGCGCGCCTTAAAAAATTTGAGTTTGTTAAATGAAAGAAATAGCAAGAGCCAGAGTTGTACCCCTTACTCGACTCGAACAAATAGGAGCCCTAGCCCTCTTTGACCCTTCGAAGCCCCACGACCCTTCACAACTTTGTCTTGCACATTCGAACCAACAAGAGCCTTTGTGAGCCTTTGAACTAGCAACATGAGTTCGTCTACGAGCCTTCGAACCAACCAGAAGACTTCGCGAGCTCGTCTTTGAGCCTTCGAACCATACCATGAGTTTGTCTTTGACATTTCGAACCAGCAGGAGCCTTCGGGAGTTCATCTGCAAACCTTCGAACTAGCCGTGAGTTCGTCACGTCGTTTTCGACAATTTCCAACTAGCAGCAAACTCATCTTCTTCTTCTTTCTATTGCCTACGTACTGCTGCCTGTTTGCATTTTGCTTATGTCACGTGAGGGTGATGGTGGATTTCGGACATGTAACCCCCCAAATCAACGGATCACAATGGATTTCAAGCTTCTACCATTTTCTTAAGATTGGATTTCAGATACAGCTTGCTCTGAAGAATGACCCAAAAAAAAGGGGATTTTCAAAAGGTAAATGTTTAAATAATTCTCATATGATCAAAATTTTTGTACCACTCATTAAAATAATATATATTCACTCTCGCCATAGTATTTTCAAGAAAGTTTTGATATATCAAATGTGACAATTTAAACTTAATTTTGATATTAAATTTTATGAGTACTATTTTAAATCATTAGAATAACTTTAATACATATTCAAGTTGTGATTATTGTATAGTCAAATCTTCAATTATAATTATTGCTGCTAAAATTTATCTAAGAGAATTTGGATCAATTATAATATTGATTGCATGCGAAAATTAAAAGAGAAATGACTTAAGGGACGCAAGTTGTACTTTGGAGAATTGCTTCAATGCTTAAATTAGGGAAATCTTTTAAACCAATGTCTCGCCCATGCAAACTACATTTTATTGTACTCTTTTCTTTTATACTTTGAAATCTTTTATTGTACTCTTTTCTTTTGATGTTGAACTATGTTGAATTGTCTAATATTACTAGATATTCATATGTTCATATATCAATTACCCCAAATAGGTATTTTACACTATTTTAATAATTGTGCGCCTCACCTTCGTGAGGCGCGCGCCTTTGCCTCGTGCCTCGACTTCAAATACCCTTTGCGCCTCGGCTCACCCGCGCCTCTGATTACTATGGTTCAACCTGAAGGCATGGATAATACAAATTGGAAGGAATTGGAAACGAAGGATGTGGCGACTATCAGATTATGTTTGGCCGATGACGTGTTGTATCACGTCATGGAAGAGGGTTCTCCTATGCCATTCGGTAGAAACTTGAAAGTCAGTATATGTCTAAATCTCTTACGAATAAATTATTTCTTAAGCAAAAATTATATTGGCTTAAGATAGTGGAAGGTTCGGATTTGAACCGACACATCAATGCATTCAATCAAATTATAAGTGATTTAATGCGGGTTGATGTGAAATTCGAGGAAGATGACAAAGCGCTGATGCTATTGAATTCCCTACCGGCGTCTCACACGTATGAAAACCTGGTTACGAATCTAATATGGGGTAAAGAAACCCTGAATTTGGAAGAGGTAACAAGCGCATTGCTGAGCTTTCATCAAAGAAAGAAAGTCAGCGATGAAATTTCACATGGTGAAGAGCTTGTGGTGACGGGTAACCATGAAAAAATTCAGGAATGGATCGAATCATAATAAGTCTCGATCGCAATCCAAGAAGAAGAAGGATATTCAATGTTTTAAGTGCGGGAAAAAGGAGCACATAAAATTAGAGTGTCCAGAATGAAAGAAGGGGAATGTTGAAAAACAAGAATGTACTTCAAAATCAGCAAATGTAGTAGAGGAAGGAAACTCAGAAAGTAGTGATGGTGATATGCTTTCAGTTTCATCGAGGTCGGATCGCCTCACGGATTCTTGGATCCTAAATTCCAAATGTTCTTATCACATGACATCAAATAGAAATTGGTTCAACACCTATAGGTCAGCTAATTCTAGTTATGTTCTAATGGGAAATAATGTTGCATGCAAAATAATTGGAGTAGGAAATATTAGATTTAAGATATATGATGGTGTTGTGAGAAATTTATGTGATGTAAAGCATGTACCGGATCTACGGAAGAATGTAATTTCATTGGACACTTTAAATTGTAACGGGTATAGTTAAAAGTTTGAAAGTGGATTAACGAAGGTGTGTGAAGGCAAATTGATGGTGATGAAAGGACAAAAGTTACCAGGAAATATATATGCACTGCAAGGTATCACAATTGTAGATGGAGCTGCAGCTATTGAATCTGAGTCAGATGTTCTGTGGCATATGCGACTAGGGCATATGGATGACTACATTTATTCAAATGTTTGGGGACCGGTGAGGATAGCATCACGGGATGGACATATGTGTTTTGTGGGTTTATCACGAAAGGTCTTGGCATATCTCATGCGACATAAGTCAAAATTGTTTGTCAGGTTTAACTTGTGGTTGAGATGGAAAATCAGAACGGGAGAGAGATCCTCAGGTCAAAGGGACTGAGTGAGCTGATTTTGTTCAAGGAGTTTCGTGAGCAGCATGGCGAGTTGTATGCAGGGCTTGCAAGGAACTTCTTGGTGAAGTCAGTATGGCGCGTCTCTCGTTTAATCAATTGCCAAAGGTATGACTTGATGGGAGAGTTGTGGACAAGTTTTGTGGTAGACTACTCTAATTTGAGTGGATGTTCACAGGTGCACGTTTCTAGTGGGTGTGATCTAAGCTTGATGTAATGTCCGGATGGTACATATATAAGAAAGGTGAGTTCAAACTCAGTAATCCAATAACAAACAAAGTGGTGATCAGTGGAAACATGATTTTTGGTGAGAAAGCCATGATGCAACGTACTCAGCTAAAGGAAGAGAAACAAGATGCCAAAAAACTGTAGCAGCAATGAACATGTGATGCAGGTGGAGTTACAGACCCAACCTAATGTCCCAAGGTCAAGGTGGAGCAACAGGGTTTATATTTTAGTTTCTCCTAAGGGGCGTAAATATGCCAAGGTGGATATTGTTATCATATGTGGCTCATATGGTGAGTGAAAGGCATGCACAAAGAGAAAACATAGTGAAAATAGAATGCTAGTGTATGCTGAGGAAACCATCAACGGTTGGCCTGTATCTGTCGACGGTTTGGTCCATTTTCAAAGAAGTTTTGCTCTCGATATTAAACCGTCGACGGTTCAACTCGAAAACCCAGCACAGATTTTCAAATTTTGAATTGGGACGTTAAGTTGGTTGGATTTTTTAGGGAGAGCCTCCAGGAACTTTATATATACGTTGTATATGTTGTATCTATGATGATGTTCGTGTCTTTGACACAAGATAGTGAAAGTCATATTGTCGATTGCTCCCATGGATGTAGGCATTGCTGAACCACGTAATTCTTTGTGTCTTTGTTATTGCTTTCATTATAATCTGCGTGATTGGTGTTCTATATATTTCACCATTGAGTGCTGCGTTTGTAAGATCGTTTTATTCCACTATGCATTCGTTTTTCACAACAATTGCTAACAAAATTGACATAAAGGTCTTGATTTGAAATAAAGGCATGACTAGGAGTTTAGATTTTCAGTAATTGCTTCATTTTTAGTTCACAAAAGATTCTAAGCATGTTTAAAATGCGTATGCCACAGCAGCAAAATTAGTTTTGAGTCAATTGACTTACAACTCCAATTACAGAAGGAAGCCAGCCTTTGTACAATGCCCGTGGACCTTCTTCCCGCAATACAGTTGATAAAGCATGAAACATTCCTCTGTATTGATAAGGAGATTTCTCGGTCTGCAATAGTAAAACCAAGGATATACGGAAGTTGCCATATCACAAAACACCCAATCCCCAATATTCAAAAACTAAAACCTGGTTATCTTAGAGCTTAAAATGGTTAGAAAGGAAAAAAGGAAGAAAAAAAAATGTATTTCCCTCCTGGAGAGAACCCAACCAATGGTCAAAGAAACATTTCTCAAAGATGGTCACAACTGTACCTGTACAGTTAGCCTGCCTCGTACCATGTCCATTGGATAAGTAGCAGACATAGCAATGATTCCAGCACATGCTCCAGCTCCAAGGCGTAGAAGAGGAGTAAGTTGAGCATCTTCTGCAAGATATAGCAATAAAAGGTAATTGAGATAACCCCAAAGGCATTCCTTCAGGTCTATATATACTTCAAAATCAACAGGCAGGTCCTATGCATACATGCGTGCACATGCTCACACAAAATTTGCATCACAAAAATTTAACAAATCCCCTATAAACAATACACAAGCATTTAATAAGATTATTAGGATTTTTTTTTGTTCGTAGATCCTCATGTAATGATGTACTATATAACTTGTATAGATGATGTTGCCAAAACTAGAAAAAAGGTGTGGTATATTAATGAAACCATGCTAGCCAGAGGCCCAAAATGGCACTGTTGCAGTAGAACTGGTTTAAGTACTTATTAACTAAGAAAAAGTCAGAATTAGAAATCCTTCATAAAGCCCGTGCTTAGCTAGATGACAAGAACAAAGTCACTGTAACTGGTGATGATTCAGTAGCTTATACTATGATGAAGAATTCAATTCTATCTCCCACTCATATAGACATCACAAATGCTGGACAAAGACAAATGCAAACCGTAATTCATATATAGATCTTCGAGCAAGAATAACCAAATCAAATTAATTAAAGATGTAATTCTATTTAAGTAATGATGAACATAAGATTCTTAGATAAACACACAAATGCATCAATTAGGGCTCAAAGTTGGTTGGGTTGGTGAAAACTGTGAAACAAATGAAATGCATTTGGCCAAAAGTTGTCTAGGAATCAAAGAGCCAAAAACATTGATTGGCCCAAAAAAGAAATATCAATCTAGGATGAAGTTTCGTTCCAAAAAAATATACATTTAGAACTAATCGAAGCCTTGATATTTGATAACAAAAATTTAAACCTCAAAAATAAATAGACATGTTAAAATTAATCTAAACCTTGATATTTGATACCAAAAAATTTGAACCTCAAAAATATAAAGACATGACCTTCAAAACAAACACAAAACAATCAACAAGCACGCAAAAAAAGCTCATAAATTAAAACCCAATACGATACAAATAAAGAGTTCAAAATTTTTTATTTCAACAAACAAAAAAATGAAATCTTAATTTTAAAATTTTAGTTTGATGGTTTGCATAAGTTTATAGGTTTGAATTACTTTTGTTGCAAGTCTGACTTGGTTTGCTTCATTTTATGGATATATTTGGTTGATTTGACAGAAAGAACACATAAATCCTCGGAGTAATTAGGGATCACTTTCTTTTCGTACATTGCATCGATGACCATTACATTTAATACCAAAGCCGCCCTGAAACATTGTCATGTCGATGAATCCTACACAAGGGTGATAGCCACTCTAGCGAAGGCATTAGAAAGAGGATATCACGATCCCACATCAAACATGTACTAGGGATATCTTGACCATGTAAGAGTGGTTTAGGCTTCAACCCATGGTAGTCAAAGGCACACCAAGGCTCACAATTATTAAAATTGTGTACAATGCCTATTTGGTGGCTAATTGATATAAAAACACATCAATAGTTATATTAGAATTTTAAATGTCAAAATATTCAATAGTAATTATGACAACCAAGTACTAAGTTCAAGTGAAACAAACATAGTTCAACATAAGCAATTATGCATGCAAGATTTCAAGCTTCAAATTAGAAATGAAATAAATTTCCAGGGCATCTTCAATATCAAAAGAAAAGAGTACAATAAAACAGCAGCTAAATTCAATAAAAAAATGTTATATATTAATATATTTCAGAAAAATGTATAGTTTGTGCCCTGCATTTCCAAACAAATTACAAAACAGCAGCAAAATTCAGTAAAAAAATGTTATAAATTAATTATAAAGTATAAACTTGCATTAAACTACTTAATTAATTACACATTACATAATATTAACTAAGAAGCTTAATGCAAGTTAATATTATAAAAAGAAGCAGCCGGCAGGAGGCAGCAGGAACTGAAGAACTGAAAAAGGAAGAAGAAGCAGAAGAAGAACTGAAAAAGAAGAACTGATGAAGAAGAAGAAGGCAAAAACAATAGCAAAATACTAAAGAAGAACAACAACAACAACAACAACCACAAGACTTAGTAGTTTGAAGTAGCCTGACAAATCACTAAGACTGGCGATGAAGACTCAATGGCTCAAAGCCTCTCGCTTGCTCGAAGGCTCTGGCGAAGGCTCTCTTTCTGGCAGAAGGCTCAAAGACTTGAAGACGAAGGTCGTGCTGGTTCTAAGGCTTGAACCTCGAGGACAAAGGGCTCTTGCGAAGGCTTGAAGACTCGAAGGCTTGAAGATGAAGGTGTTTCGTGCTGGTTCAAAGGCTTGAGGACGAAAATTGTGCAGGTCCGAAGGCTCGAACCTCAAAGACAAAGGGCTCCTACGATGGCTCTCCTGCTGATGAAGGCTCGAAGACGTGAAGACAAAGCCTGGACTACTAGTTTGATGTTGGTTCAAAGGCTTGAAGACGAAGCCTGGACCTGCTGTTTTGAGTCGAAGCCACTAGCTAGGGGCTGGTTCAAGTCTGGCTACGCTTTCTTTCTCAAAAGGTTAAAAAAAATGAAGTTAAAATGTCAGATATCTGAGGCGCGACTCACTGCGCCTCAAGCCTCAGTGCGCCTATCTGCACCTCTTGAAGGTCACCTCGCCTCAACCCTAATAAGGCGCTACCCTCATGGCCCCACTGCACCTTGTGCTTAGGCGCGCCTCAGGCGCACTTTTGACTACCATGCTTCAACCTTAGGATGCATCTTTTATATGACAAAACCATGCAGTCCAATGAACCAAAGCAGACAATTCCTCAACAGAATTGGACTAAGACTGCTACATTATGTTGGCAAAAAACATTATTGAACTGCATAAATCTTGCAGCTGGGGGCAAGCTTTGACCTCATGATATAGATGTTGTCAAAGGTTCACGTCACAAAAATGTGGAGGTAAGGTTATGTACTCATGCCCTTCCAAGACAAGTATGACGTGGGAGCCTTGTGCACTAGGTGTTGCATAAAACAACCAGCGCATTGCTTTCTTTCTATATTGCAAATGTTACTGATCCTATGGTTTTTTTTTTAAAAAAAAAAATTCAATAATTGGAAATAATTTAATAGTCATTTGGTATCTGAAAAAAATTATAGAAATGAAAATAAAAAACTAAAAACAAAAATTAAAAACTAGCAACATGTTTGTTTAGTAATCCAAAACTGAAACAAATTAAAAACCAAGTTTAGGTCATTTTCTTTGTCCTTGAACCAAACAAGAATTAGAAAATATGATTAAAATAACAAAAATGAAAAAATAATATAAATTAAACTATTAGAATAAAATAATATAAATTCATTATAATTTTATTTAATCATTAAATTTTTAACTAGCATTTTAGTGCTCCAAAAACAATCTTATTGCATGTCACAATGGAAAAAAAAAATTAATAAAATGATTTCTTATAGCTTTAACAAATTGTTAAATACTTTATGTAAGAACATACAGCGTTCTTGTTATGAGAAATTTATTATCAAGCTGGCAACAGCCTACAATGGTTATAATTTTTATTTGCCTGCCTTTCTCGACTTTCGAGGTCGAATTTACCGCAGTGGCATCTTGCATTTCCACGATCGTGATCTACCAAGAAGCCTGATCATCTTTGTGGTTGGCAATGAAAATATTAACAAAAATATATCTGTAGCTGCTGCTGCCTTCCATTACAAATCATTCACCTCTGTCAAGGAGTCAGTAAAGTGGTTTAATGCCAATATTATTGACTCCCCGTGCGCGCATTCTCTTATATCTATCGCTCAGGGGGCTAGATGACCCTTTCAGTTCATGGCCAATTTGGTAGGACTCCACATAAACCATTCGGCGCTCATCCCTATTACTCAGCAAGTGCATATCAGATCATGAGTTACTTATTGTTGGATGAAACCATTGCAATGAGAATGAATCTCATCCCATCTCCGGCTAGACTCATCCTAGATGTTTATTCATACATCTGCAATGATCTCAAGGTCTTCATGAAAGGAGAACTAGAGAATAATCTATCAACGATAGTTTGCGAGAACCTCACTCGTAAGCTAGTCAAAGGTATCTTTATGCCCATAATATAATCTATGGCAAAACATTAATGAGCATTGCCGGCGATTTGAATGAATGTACAGACTTAGGTTAATCAACTTTTGATCTACGAAGAGTAGGCATGTGTGGACGAATTGCTATTGAATAGGATTTTTTATCGAATCATTGCCATTGAATTTGAAATTATGTTAATAGTGCCTTTAAAAGAATCCGATCTTGGATTTTAGTATTCACTCCTCTTTCAAGCTTCCTTACGGGCACAAAGGTAGAGACATTCCGATATGGCAAGTGAGCAGCATGTCAGTTATTTTTATTATTTTTTCAAATTTTTAGAAATTTTTATGGATGTTTTTACTTTATTTAAATTTCAAATTCGCACGGTCACTCTATTTTAATAAAAAAAATTGAGCAAAATACACAAACCACCCTTGAGGTTTTCAAAAATCTCAGACTTCCCTTGAGATATCAAAAATCTCATAAACCTCAAGAAATTTGATTTTTGGAAACTAAGACGCCAAAAAAAGTTTGTCTTTTTGCTGCATGTAGGGGGAAGTTTGTATCTTTTTGACATAACTCATGCGAAGTTTGTGAAATTTTGAAAACCTCCTTGGGATTTTCAAAACCTCATGGGAGATCCACGTCTTTTTTTGTCAAACCTTAATGGAGGCTAGTGTCTTTTACCCTAAAAAATTTCGAATCAAATGCCCAAAAAAGTAAATTCTGGGTATTATTGCCACAATTAAAAACCGTATAATCTGGTTTTTAGTTTTTGCAAATACTAACATAAGCTACAAAACTAGCAAGACAAACAAACACATTGTCATAAACTGTTTCCTCACTGTACATCAATGAAAACAAAAACAACAAACAAAAATGATACCAAACAGCCCCTTAGTTTCCATTCAAAAATATTAAGAAAATGTAAAATGAAGGGGGGGAGAAAAGAGGAATACTCGTGACACTGGTCTGTGAAGATTTAAAGGGAATTATGTTTTAAAATTATTTCAAAAAACAAAATGAAAATTAAAGAATTGTTTCTCATTTCTACATTGGATGCTAATTGCTATCATACATGCCTCAAGTAAAACAAAGGCAGCAAATGTCTGTTGGATGATATCATACATGCCTAGACACCAAATAAAGTGTCAAAAGGATAGGTTGGTGAGTAACTGCCAAAAAAGGCTGTATGTGAAATCAAAAATAATTTGAGAGAATATTTATAATATGAAAGCCAAAAATACAAAAAAAAAGGATGTTTTTTCGTATTTAAATATTCTAACAATATACGCTGTTGTTTTATCCCTTATTTACTAATTTGTGCTAAGACCAAGAAAGGAGCATGGCAAGTTTTATAAAACTAGTCATTTTCCTTTCTAAGTAATTTTTACATATTTGAGACAATGACCCAAGAAGCCAAGATAAAACTCGGGGAAAAAAGGATAGAAGGTTGTTCCTGAAATATCAATTACACGTAGATGTAATTGATACTGATTGGGACAATGGTGAAGTAAAATAACTTTCTTTAATGTAGGATATCTAATTTTTAATAGCTTTAGAACATGTCCATTTACTATTACTTATGAATTTATTTAAAATTTGCTTTTTAGCTAATATATTACACATTTTAATTAATTTAATATTGCATTTCATTTATCTTCTAGACTTATTTTCAATAGTCATATACATCCATACCTACCATACTCTGATAGCCAATGAGTTCAAATTATATATATAAAAATATAATTTTGATTTTTACTCAGCACTTTAAGATAAAAATGCAATGGCCTCAATCACATACAAGCTGAGGGCTGCACTAAGTGCGCGCTCCACAGCTCCCAAAAAACATATTTTCAAAAAAAAAAATTAAATAACTGTATTATCAATTTTACTATTATATCCTTGTAATTCGTAAAAGATGGATAGGAGCATTTTATAAATTCAAAAAAATCACTCACAGTAACTGTGAGATGGAGGAATACCCTATCTACTTGTGATGTACAAACATATGGTGTATATAAATACATATACAGTAGTCATATGCACAAGCAATATCTATAATTCTTGGTTTTGGGTCATGATTCATGAATAATGTGACAGGAGTCATAATGCAGATTGAAAACTGTCACATCTTCCTTTAATTTATTGCATGTGTGTATGTGCATTTTGTGTGTGCATGTAGATATATTGCTCATTTCCAACTGCCCACGTGCAACGCTAATAAGACAAAAGATTAGTATATTTAAGCGCAACCCACTTCCATTTCGGCATCAGGGACAGAATGGTTACAACAGATTTCAAGCTCTCAACACGGGCCTAGCTTGCCAATCTAGAGAAGACATAAGTAGCATGATGGCCCAAGCTTGGATAGTTTGATTCGAGGAGATTTTTTTTTGTCAATTTTTACTTTTTTAACAACGGCAATGCAGCCCTGGCTTTGCCGTCAAGTCGCCTTACCATTTTTGGGGGTACTTAAGGGTATTAGGTTGCATGGGTAAACCCAATTCAACCCTTCTACTTAATGAGTTGTTGCAGGCAATCCATTTATGACCCACTTAAATAAAGAGGTCATCCATATTCATTTATTTAAAGATGGTATGGATGGGGTTTAAGCCTCCATTTCAAATGTCTTAAAAAAAAAAGTACTTTTTCAGTAAAGTACTTGTTTCAATAAGTAGTGTTTGCCTTAAATAAATATTTGTTTTTTAAAAAAAATTCTCCAAACAACATTTTTTAACAAAATAAGTACTTTTTTATAAAGCTTTTATGAAAAAAGTACTCATCAGAAAACATACATAAGTAATCTCAGACTACTTTTCAGATGAGTATTTTTTTTTTTCCCTAAAAAAGTACTTTTCTACAAGTGGTTCCAAATGATTCCTATATGGTAAAAGTAATTTTAGAATATAACATTAATTTTAAGATAGCATGCAATAATTATGTTGGAAAGTGATCTTTGTTTAACATAAAGGAGAAATCTTTGACAACAAATTTTATTTATCAACTGATTGTCTTCAAAATTACTCTTCAAATTTACGAAAGTGATTCTCATTGACCAAATTATTGAAGGGTAATCTGAAAATAATTGTCCAACATAAAATTACTTCCATTAAAAACTGTCCCAAGTTGGCAACACATAATATATAAGTAGCAGTTATTAGCAGTATTTTACTTTCACCAAAAACCATATAAATTTCAAAAATTCAAAATCCTCTTAGAATGTGTTTATTAATAGTATAAGTGAAAATACAAAAAAATAATGACATTATTTTAGTTAATTAAATTTTTGAAGGAATTCATTTTTTTTTTGTTCATGATATTGAGGACAAAAACTGTTCCACTTGTGAGAAATTGATAATAGCCATTCATATTTTAGGTTCATTTGACTGATGGGAGTTATAAGTTTATAAGTTGTATAATTAATCTAATTGATAACTAAAGCTTTGCTTCAAGCTGAATTACTTAGGTGGTGTAATTTATACTTAACATTAATAATCTTCCATGCTCCTTATTAATTTCATTTTCGTTGCTAATTAATAAATTTTGCTTAATTGAAGAAGAGAGTTCAATTTCGTTCATAAATTTTGTTCTAGTGATTAATTTTGATTTGATATTTTATTTTTTAGTAACTAGGAATTTAGGGATTAGTTGATTTACATTATTTTGTAATCCATACATATTTAAGCACCATGAATATGTCGATAGAAAATTATAGAGTACATCTAGTTGTTGCAGTGGAAGAAGCTCGCTATTTTATTGCACCATGCATCTTATTATGCCTTTCATTATGTCAAAAGTATGCCCAAAGATATGTATAATATGGTTTGGGCTTTGTTAAGTTGTTGGATCTCTTCTCACTTATTTTCTTAATTATTTTCTATTACGAAGTATTTTTGCCTTGGTAACGTACAATAAATCCATGGATAGAATAATAGCAGATAAATTATAAATCATTGAAATTTTAATTGGGAATAGACATTTAACGCTCTGGAAGAGTGTCATTCTCAATTGGAACAGGAAGAAAATCGAATTCATGCACAAGATTTTCAAGTTTAAATTTTAGCCTATTTAAAATAAATATTCTAAATACAATTCTTTTAAATATATATATATATCTTATTCTTTACGAAAAGAGAATGGCCTTTTTGTCCAAAATTATATTCTCTATCCATGGTTTTAAAATCTGGAACAGTCCAACCCGGTTCAACCGGAACCGGCCACTAGGCCAGTCTGGGTGATAGCCTAGACTCAGAAATGGTGTGAACCAGGAAGAAACCATCTGACCTGGAGTCCTGGACCGAATCGGCTCGAACCAGTTTGACCCAGAATCAATTCTAGGTCAGCTCAGCCCTGACACATCACGCTGCAATTGCAGCAGCTGAGATTCAAAGACGGGACTTCAGCATATGGGTAGGAGAGACCTTACCACTGTGCAAAGCAGTGGGCCATGTATCAAAATGAGGGCAAAAGAAATAATCCATAAACATGATGCATAAACAGTAACACAGAAAGAGGTATATAAAAAACAAACAAAAAACCTTACACTCCATAACTTAATAATATTTTATGTAATATGATAAAAAATATTAAAAAATAGGAAAAGTAACAATAATTTCACCTGTCTTGGTTGATATTAACAATGATTATATTACAAATTTTAAGTCCAATTGACTAACAGACAGTTAAGAATAATGATAATTATTATTATTACACAATGTCTGCGGTTTGACCACCAGTCCAACCGGTCGGACCAACCCGGTGGCATTACCAGGTTGGTCACCGGTCTGGATTTTAAAACTATGAATCTAATATATATACACATACAAACATATGTACATATATATCCTTTATTTTAGGTATTCAGCCCAAACACAATTAAAAACATATGCTTTTCAACCACAAGGTCCACAACACTGAAGATGCAGTTCACACATTAACTTTGCAAGGATATGCATACAGATCCAGAGATGCAAGTGCATCTATAATGTAAACACGACAATTCTTAAAGAAGATGCAGTTCATAATCCATCAATAGAGCATACCTTTGCAAGGATATGGATACAGATCCGGAGATGCAAATATGTGGATAATGTAAACACAACAATTCTTAAGAATATAAGATATGATATATCAAGAATACCTCTATAATTAAATTATATTTTTTTATAACTTGGAATTCCAACCTGGACAAACCCTTCCGACGCCCCCAGGTGGCACCAAACCAAGGGAGAACGTGACTGGCCCCACAACTTCCTCCTAAAATATCAAGGATTGTCTTTCATGGGTCGAACGCAATACTTCCTCTTAATAAGAGCCTTGCAGCCTGCCCATGTCCACTTGAGCCAACCCTTGGGGGCAATTAAATACATATTTTGATAGATACGTGTCAATAATTTACCATATTCTATCTAAAACATATAGAACAAGCATTAAAAAACTTTAATACACACTTTCTCCTTTTAGGTTCTATTTCCTAAATCTCTTATATTGATCTAATTACTCTTTCCATTTTCTAGTTTATGTAACACTAGTACTCTAGGTTGTGTAGAGCTTTTGGGGTAACTATACAGTCCTTGCATGATAAACAATCTTAGCTACATGTTAAAAAATATTTATTTGAGCTCGGAGCCTGGAATTTTATGAATTGAACAAAATGCAATACAAAATTGAATTGAGTTTTGTCAAAATCTACATAAACCCAAATCTAAATCTTCAAATTCATTCCAAATGTAGCATTGATGTATTTTAAATGTCTAAACATCTATACATGCATAAGATACATCATCAAAAGGAAAAAGTTTAAGACATGTAGTGTACATTTCAAGACATTATTGAAATACTTTACGGTAGTGCTTGGGAGTATGGACTTCAAGCTTTGGATTTGGATTTGGATTTGGATTTGTGAGGATTTGGATACATAATATACAATTGCATAGAGTTTCTCTCAAATCCACTCAAATCCAAATCCAATGCCTAAATTCACACTTCCAAACACTATATATGCATATTTAAGGACTATCTAATGAGTATTGCATTTAGACACAACACACATAGAACCACTCTATAGAAGTATCTATGCTTTATAAAGCATTATCCACTAGAACTAACACCCTAACTTATAATTTCAATGAATTTTATTTGTTCTCTTGCTTCTTTCTTTTCTTTTTTTTGGCAGAAGTTATTACACAACCACGTTTGCATTTCACACATAAAAGACCCATTATGTAATTGTTTAGAGAATATAATTAGCATAATAAAACCAACTAAACATGTATATAAATCGGATAATTTAAGACTATAGGTTGTATGTGCTAGAATCATTGTGCAAAGGGTAACGCAGACGTAAATAAGAAGAGAAGGAAAAGATAAAAACATACCATTGCCAGTTTGCTGTCGATAAAACCACAGTATACCCCTGCATTTAGATAGAAAACAGACATTAATATAATTTCAGACATGCACATACATTATCACATATATATATATATGCATATGCATATGCATATACACTCACATTTTTTTTATAATAAAAGATAACAAGAAATCCTCAAAAAAGAGAAAAAAAATCACCAAAAGAAAAAACGTTGTTTCCTTGAGGATCAAATAGGACCTCCCATTAGCCTCCTCAACAGGAAAAGGCAATTTCCCTTGTGTACTTCTCTTTACCATGGTTTTAGAAAACACTAGCGGTCTGCATAATGGTAACAGCCACAGTGCAACAGTCACTGCCATCCCGGACATTACATATCCATGAATTCATTTTTGATATAGATTCAAATTGTTATCCCAAAACCTAAAATACAACTATTGGTTGTCATCTTGGTGCTTTAGTTGTTATTGGTGAAAAGAAGCATGCATTTCTACTTTTCACTACTTTATTGATCATAAGTGAAGTTTAAACTAAGAAATCATAAATACAACAAATATAAAATAAACATATGGTCAGCTATGAAACAAGAACAAAAATGATAGCAATAGACCATATTTTTGTCTCCCCAAATTAGGTGCGAGAAAAACACAAAAAATAAAATTGGAAGAACTTATCATGTGCAAATATTTAATTTTAATGAGAGAAAAAGTTTGATTTTTCTGAATGCTAGTTATTAAATATGTATAAACATATGCTATATATTAATGAAAATAACCCAGAAATGATTTTTAATTATTTTTTTTTTAAAGTTCTGAACTAAAATAAACCAATGTAAAATTGAGTTTCTATGCTTCAATAACAGGAAGATAGTGAAAAAAATGCAAAAAAAAACAAAGGATTCAAAAACCAATAACTAATAGCAGGAACGGCCATCATGATATACCATAATGGACCGTATGGGCTGATACAGTTGTGAACTAGAGGATCTCCAAGATATTGCCTAGTAAAAATCACAGAAGCCAAATGACTGTTACAAGTTACAACCATTATGTACCAATTTTTAAAACTATGCTCTTTACCCAATCTCCCTTCCTTAAAGATAGGAACTCCCTCTCCAAAACTTCCATAAGAGATGATAGGACACATCCTATATTGTTCCAAATCTTATCCTATAACAAACTATTATCACATGGAAACCCAATGGTGACATCACTCTTATCATCTGACATATCCCCTTAGTTGCTTCTTCTTCTACCCTTGCAACTTTTTCATCTGTATCCCTCTATCAACTATTTAAACCAACATGCACCACTATTTGACGAAAATAAACCCTCCTGGTCCTAGCCTTGTCAAAACCTCAAATTAGTGACTGACTTAGATTATGGGCATGATTACTACTGGAAATCATGGACTGCTTCTACTTCAGACCTAAATATGATGAGCTAACTAAAGCATGCCAATTAATCTCTACAGGATTTAAGTAACCAAAGGCTGGCCCCAATGCAATGTAATACTAATAAAACCCAACCCACTCCAAGCCCACACATTCCCTTGGACTTGCATGGTCTATTCTTTGCACCCGACGCACTCCACCCATCTTCAGATGAACCCCCATAAAAACTACAACTGCATCTGAAAAGATTGTCGCCCCTTCCAAACACTGAGTTTAAACGGCCAAAAATCCATAAAAAGCTTCACAACCTGCATCATTCTTCCACGACAAACATAAAACTTGTTGCTTTGCATCATGAAACCTTTGCTCCATGATCAAGCATTGTTCAGCAGCCCCTTGCCAACACTGCCATCACCAAGACAAAAATTCCAAGGCCATCACATGAAATTCCTGCACAAATCCTAACTACCCATCCCCTTTAGACACCAATGTACAAAATTTGAAAAGTGCTTGCTTTTCCATCCCAAGCCTAACCATAAAAAATTCCCCAACTTTGTTGATTAAATCACTATCCAATATATGATATTACCAATTTGCATGATAACCTTGTCCCAGCCTTCTAAACACCAAAGACATACCTCTTCAAGAACCATTTCCCAGTTGACGAAGATAATTCATTCAGGTTACACTCAGGCACAAATAAAACTCACGCTTTCCATTCTATCTAGTCTCAAAGTTCCCTTTGATTTGGACTGATCTTCTGCAGTCCCATCCCTTCATGGCCTACATCCACCATAGCAATAGCCAATAGGCTGGAGCAACAACAGGTGAGGCAGGGAGAGGGAGAGGTTTCACTTAGCCATATGCATTCAAATACATACATGCATAGATGCATGGTTTAAATAATTAGACAGATCCTCAGCAATGATAGATGAATATGAATTTCAAACATTGACAAACATTAATTAAAGCTTAAAACTAAAAATAACTGTCTAATGATTCGTTAGTTGTGCCAATAAAGGCACACATCCAGAATTTAAGTTCCACAAAAACAAATCACATATCACCCATTTCCCCAGTATAATGAACCAAAAGGAATAGCCAACATATTAAAATTAAAAGCATACAACGTAAAAAAAGAAACATAAAAACTGATAAATGGAAAATTAGTTTGTGCGACGATCATACTTGGAGGCTTCCTCATAGCTGAAAAATTTAACTGCAGAGTTTGGAACAATGCGGGCACAATTAGTACCATTGCCTTTAAATAGTCCACGGAAACCCTCAGTTCTCCATATATATTTCAAGCCCTGGACTGTCCCATTGTATCTTATGTTATGAGGATTTTGAACCTACATTATGCAAAAGTTAATTAATACAAAAAATCTGAAAAAATACATCTGATACAGCATTCTTCTAATACTAAATGACGATAAGATAATTAAAAACTGTAATTATAAATTATATGCAAAGCTTCCCTTCTCTCTTATAATTAAAAACTATAATTATAAATTATATGCAACAATTCCCTTCTCTCTTTCACTTCTAATATCAATTCTAGCATTATCTAAAAAATAAATTAATGTTGTATATAAGCATCTCAACAAACTTAGGCTATATTGGAAGAAGAAAGGATTGGTTTTATGGAGATGCACCGTCTTTGCTTTCTTTTGGACTTCTGCAGATCCAAAAGAATAAAAGGATTTTAAATGGCAAAACAACTCCCTCACATACATTGTGGAATTTGTGGGATGGAGCTGTTTTCATTGCTTCCTTTTGGGCTCACTCCTTTGATTTATTTTAGGGATTTCTGTTATCTGATTATCAGAGGAATTGAATGGGGGCTTTATTGAAACTGTTTTTTGTTGTTTTAAAAAGATACCTTATCCTCTGATTTTTTAATTCTAATTAATGAAATTTTTTTTCTATAAAAAATAATGATGATGATGATGTTAATTTTTAACCACCAATTATACGTCTCCACATATAAAAACATTTTCATATAGTTAATTCTTTCTATAAATTAAATTCTTCTTTCAAAAATTTCAACTTAAAGCCTAGAGTTCAAACAAAGAAATTAGGCATGCAACTGCTTGGTGAAATTTTCTCCTCAATATCACCAGCATGAACTGAAAATATAATGAGCACTTCCGGGGTTAAAAACTGCTCACAAATGCTTTGACTATGGACAAAGCATCCTGCAACAAGCTGCTTCAGCAAAGAAGTGGCAAAACAAATACACGCTGCTTGGAATCATATTTTAATATAAGTCAATTTCATTCAGTTCAACTGAACTTAATTCAATTCATTTAGAAATCAATAATGTTACTAGGGATGGGTAGAATTATAGATGAATCCAACTAAATTCTTTAATTGATGATACAAATGGGGAAAAAAAATTTGTTTACTCATTTTTTCATTTCATCTCTTACTTAAAAGAGCATCTATAGGAAGATCTATAAATTAGCTGTTTTAATGATATTTCATTCCCAATTCTCACAAATTTTCAACAAATCTGACCATTTTTGTCAATTCTGTGACCCTCACAAAATGTATCTTCACAGATTGTGTGTGTGGCTAATACTATTTTTTGCATTCTGATTTTTGAGAACTACATTAATTAAAAATGAGAATTACAAACAATACTGATATCTAAGTCAATGATATGTAAATCGTTCACCAAGCAATGGCATAGTGAAAAGTATTCAAATTGGGGGAAAAATCACAACAGCGTATTCAAATGAAAAAATAAATAAATAGACGAGAAAAAAAATTAATGAAATCAACCTGTAGCAATATCTTTAACCGTTCCAATGGAGCAACGGCAGTGCGTGACCTGCAATTAGATCGCATAAACTATTACATGGTGAACAAATAGGGAACATCAATTAGGAAAAAAAAATCCTAAAAGTAGATATACATGACATTAGTTTCCTATAAAAACATAAACAAAGGCAAAGGCCAGCAACTTCTCGTTAGGAGCCTCACAGTATTTTTCTTGCTCCACTTGAATCAATTTCTCCCTCCAAAAATAAGTAAAACAAAACACGCAAAAAAAAAAAAAGAGAAATTTTCCGCAGAATCAATTACATACAGTAAGTCTTAAAAACTTTGGACGGGGATATTTCCCAGCAACTTTTCCTGCAGACTAAAGGGATAGTGAAAAAGGAAATGTTTTCCAGAAAAGTTTTGCAGGAAATGTTTCCATCCAAACAAACAGAACCGAGAAATTCCCTTTTCTTTGGGGAAGAATTTCAAGAAACCAGTTCCCATAAAAACAGAAGGAGCAAAGAAGAAATGGAGACTCACACTCCCCCTGCGACTCCGCCGGCGACCAGGGACTTGCAGATACTGAGGATCGCGTGGCTCGGAGCCTTCACACCTTCTCTCGCAAGCTTCGCCTCCTCCGCGAGGTTAACAATCGTCGAGACCGCAGATTCGCTCCTCTTGCCCACCACATCTTCCGAAGCCATGAAGAAGATTACCGAGAACAAGAAGACGAAGAAGAAGAGGAAAAAGAATCCGCAGGTACTCGCCGGAACCCTTGATCGCTGATCGAGATCTACGTTCCCCGGCTGTCGACAGGTCTTCCGGCGCTCACCACAGCGCGAGTGTCAGCATACCCCTGCAGTCGCAGGCTGTGAGGCGAAATGAACGAAGTGTGCCTCACCTTCAGACTCCGTGACGGCGTTGGTTGGGGAAAATATATATCCACGAGTTGGAGTCGTACGGATACTCGCGGCCGTGCAGTATTTTTTGAACTCGCTATGGATTGGGACCACGTGGGGAAGGGAGAGGAAATCAAGTGTGACGAAGACCACGGAAGATATGTGGTCGCAATGCCTGACTGACTCAATGGTGGGCGAGTAGGTGGGCACGTGGCGTGCGGTGGTTGCCGCATCAGGAGATCCTTCGGCGGAAGAGGTTAAATTGCGGAATGCCTCTGTACTTGGTAACGTGTATTCTAATGATGTGTCGCGCTCTCGGGTGCAGTGTGTGGTAGTCTTTTGCTTTCATTTAGGAGATTTTAAATTAAAAAAAAAAAAGAATTCAATTTGGGTGGGCTTTTGGTAACGGAAACCTAAGGGCTGCTGACGACGTTGGACGGAACATTCCTCTGACGTCTTCTTTTTGGCTGGGCAGGCCTCCTCTCTCCCCCCCCCCCTCCCCCGGGGGGGAAATGCATGGTCCACATCGATTTAGGCGAATTATTGAATAAAAAAAATAATTTGTATTTAAATCATTTAAATTGCGAATTGATGACATTTTGAATTAAATAATTCGTTATGGATGATAGCTAATTCATCGTTTCTAAATATAATTTTAGTATTTTTTTATAAATAATTTATTTTATATTATAATAATTGAAATTATATACAACAACTTGCAATTAAAAAATTCTTGATCATAGTAAATTTATTTTGATGTAATTAATGAACATTTTAATTGTTACAATTTCAATTAGTGTATTTTTAAATCAGTATAATGTCAATTCAAATATGATTGAAAAGTAAGATTTCAAATAATTAATTGAGCGAGCTGCCCAAAGTGATTGAAATTACTGTGATTTTAATACAAATTAAAAATTGAAATATTTTATAATACTAAAAAAATATCAATCTCCTCATTTAATGTTAATTCACTAAATCAGACTAAAAGTATATTCATCTCCTCTTTGAATGTTGATTCACCAAATTAGTCAAGCTCAAACCAAACACTTATTGAAATTACGATCAAATAAAATACGAATTAATCAATTTGAGTTTTGTAAATTTTAAAGACCAATATCATTAAAAAAAAAAAAAAACAATACAAGAGATATCTCAGCATAGAAAGATCAAAACAGATCATGGGACATGAAGGAGAAACAACTATGTCATGTCCACCATTGATATAATAACCAATTATGAAAGGGCAACTCATGAATTGAAACAACATCGTGAATATCAAGAAAAGCAGGATAATAACACAAGCAATAAAAACTAGTAAGGAAAAGGTCAATTAGAGAGAGAGAGAGAGAGAGAGAGCTTAAACAATCATACCTCAGCGTTTTCCATGGAATTGCAAGGGAGTAGCGCATGAAAATCAATCTTAGTTTCAAGTTGTATTATATTTTCTTTTATTCATTTCAAGTCTGTAATAATTATTCAAAGGTCTGTAATAATTAATGCATGGTATAGACTATAAGCTCAAAGACCATAAAATGATCTTGGGGATCACCTTAGGTCCCCAGGCTTTTAGACGTACTTGAAAAGTCTAGACCATTGACTGACCTTAGGTCCCCAAGCACCTCATAACAAATCCTCTATAACTCAGAAGTTATAATTATGTGAACAGGGGTAACTTCAAATAAAAATCAGGACCTAAATGCACACTTGAAGTAGTTTCGGTCGACCGAACCCCAAAGCTATATAGAAGCTTCGATCAAAACACAGTACTACGGTCGACCGAATCCTGAATATAGTCAACTGAAACTCTCGAGTTGGCCAAAATTTTACCGTGGGTAATTAAGGGTAAATCAAGATTATTTTGATTAAACATGTTTAAAACAATTTTAATAATTTCCCTGATGTCCCCAGCAGTCAAAATATTTGGCATGTTTATATATATGGCTTCATTTGCGATTAAGCCAAGATTAGGGAGTTTGATTAAGAAAATATCCTTTGAATTTTTTAGAACTCCTTCTTCACACTCAAAGCCAAATACTCATTCTTTGATCATTCTTTTGCGAAACTTAGAGTAAGAGTATTTTAAATCATCCTACACTACTTAATCTCTCATTGTTGTGTTGATTGTTGATTTTCTAAAAGAGAGTTAAGCAAAAAAATTTCTCCATAGATTTAGTTCATAAATTTATTGTGTGTGGAAAATCTTGCTAGCTTAGGAGTTTTTGCATTTTAATTGCAAGATTTTTAAACTTGTTTTGTGTTAAGAAACAAATATTTTTGACAAGCTTGGTTTATAAAATATCTCTTGTGCTTAAAGTTTTTGAAAATCATTTTGAGATATTTGATTTTTCTCTTAAAAATCTTTGAAACTTTATTTGTGATTGACATATTGATATATATTGTTTCAAAGATATTGTTGTAGCACACTCTCACACTTTGATTGCATATTGACAATATCTTGAGAGTAGGTTCACACATTTTCACTGAGCTTATAAATCTTATCATATTGAAGTGCATAAGCTATTGCTTGTGCGTATCGGTACAAATCTACTTGTATTAGAAGCATCTTTATTTGTACACAAAATTTATATTCATTGATTGTATTCTAGGCGTGGTTTGAGGGGGTTTGATCTAGCCTATAAGGATTGGTAGGGCCTTCTCTGCCCGTAAGGAGAGTGTGTAAAGGTTGAGGTCAGTCCTGATAATTTGACTTGATTGTATATGGTGCTGCTCCACCCGTTAAGTGAGCATTAGTGGAATTCTCGGGCTTGTGAGCTAAGACGGAGACGTAGGTAGTATTGGTCAAACCCCAATGACATTTCTTGTGCCTGCTTTTAATTTCTACAATTTAAATTTCACAACTTAAATGTTTATGATTTATTATTGTGAATGATTGGGTTTATAATTGCATAGACGGACCCTAAGTTGTGTTATACTGTTGCTGGACGTTAAACCTAGGAGAAAATTTTTAATACCCAATTGTTGACCTTATTGGTCACGCCCAGTTTTGATTATGACAAATACTCATTGTATCTAATGAGTGTTTGAGTTTTTGTGCAGGAATCAAGAATGATAAGATCAAGATGTGCACAAAGCAAGAAAAGCTTGAAGGCCAAATCATATTCTTCGTAATATATCTATATTGGTCTGTAATAGTAATTAGGGCATTTGGTTTATAATAAGCTCACACACATCACACGTATGATTTATTATGTAAGCTCAAACTAAACCATTAATGAGAAAGGACCGTAGAAAGACCTTAGGGTGCACCTTCGGTCGACCGAACCGAACTTTTTCGGTGTCTTCAAATTGGACCCTAAGTGACCTTATGACACACACATATTTCACATATGTTTATTAGGCATTTGAATAGGACTTGTTTGGCTCAATACGGGACCGAAATGCACACTTGGTGCACTTTTGGTCAACCGACCAAAACAGTTCATTTTTGGCCTGGTCGACTGAACCCTACTTGGGTCAATCGTTGACCTAGGTCCCGGTCGACCAAGACCATGTAGTTCATTTGACCCCAGTTGACCGAACCACCTGGAAGTCAACTTTTTGACCTCCCGGTCGATCGAGAACTTTTGTACTCCAACTACCTGGTCGACCGATAGGTCTCAGGAGAATTCCCAGCGGTCTGGTCGATCGAACGACACAGTTCAAAAGGGCCCGATCGACCGAACCCCGGAATTTTGGAAAATCGCCATTCCTCGGTCGATCGACCACTCAGTTCAAAACACCCCTGGTCGACCGAGCCATTTGAGTCCTGGTCGATCGAACCATTTCTGGTCAACCGGACCTCTCGGGTTGCTCCTATTTTTACCGCGATTAATAATTTTTTAAACAGGGTTAAAATGTCTTAAATGTCATTAAACTTTTCTAATAATACCCAATAGGTCCCCAACAGTCATATTTTCTCCCTTGCCTATATATATGAGTTCATTTGGGATAATTAGATACGAGATTAAAAATATTGATTAAGAGAAATTCTCTGAAAATCCCAAATCCTATAATACTCATATCCAATCCCCATTCACTCATGCTTACCTTCTTCGATCTCTTAAATCCTCTGTAAGTCGATTGAGTGTTTATAGTTAATAGGTTTGCTTTCCCATTCATTTTTGATTGATTTATTTTCATTAAGAGCTAAACCTAAGTATTCTTAGGAGACTTTGTGAATAAGTCTATCCTAAGAAAACTTTGATAGATCTTTTAAGATTTGCACCTTCATTGCAACATCTTAAAAAGATTGTATTTGTTTTTGGTTGCAAAAACATTTTCAAATATCTACTGTGTTTTTATCTTGAAAATATTTGATGAGATATTTGCTAATATGATAAAATCTTTGTTGCAATATTCGCTAACTCATATATCCCTTGCTGAATACAAAGATTGAATATCCTTTTGCAAACCAAACTTATACGTTGCTAGAGCTTCATATACATATATGTATTAAGAAAACTTGTTGATTGAAATATATGAAGTTTGGATAGTATCTTTGTTTGAGCACTTCGATTGAATATCCTGTGATACAAAGATCATTTAGGTTTGCACTCTCATGCACTCATTACTACGATAGTAAATCTATTTGAGAGTTGACATCTTAGACCACATTGAGCTTACAAATTATTTCATATTTGTGGTGTATATTATTGCGCGAATTTGGGTACATATCTGCTTTACTTGAAGCACAATCACTGTACCATTTCATTGTAATACACTTTGGTTGTATTTCCAGGCACGGGCCTGAAGAGGGAGACTAGCCCTGGAATAGTTCCGGATTGGCTTAGACCCGGTTAGGAAAGCTAGGTGCGTCGTCCTGCTAAGGCGTGTAGGTTGAGGTCAGCCCCGCTAATTGACCTGGTTAAGGTTGAGGTCAGCCCTATGTTAATTTGACCTGGTTGTAAACGGTGTCACTCCACCCTTAAGTAAACTACTAGTGGAATCCTCAAGCTTGCGAGCTTGAGGCGGGGACATAGGCACAGTTGGCCGAACCCCGATAACATATCGTGTGTTTGCTTACATTTCCGCACTTTACGTTTACCGCACATGTATGTTATGGGTGAATGATGCGTATGACTTAATTTTCATATTATATTTATCTACGCATTTGGAAATTACATAGACAGACCCTAGGTTGTGCATATACTGTTGTTGAATACATTAACCTAGGAGAAAAAGTTTAAAATTCCAATTCACCCCCCCTCTTGGGAATACACAAATTCTAACACCAATTCATCTCCCCTCTTAGGAATACACCAATTCCAACAACCTTCTAGGCTAGGGTTTCACAAGGAGAAAGAACAACAATAGAGCAAAGAAGGAGGGCCAAAGACATCGAATTGCGGGAAGCATTGAGCGTTGTGCACATGACGGTGCGAGGGATGTGGAGAAGTCGAGAAGGGTTGAACCACCGAAGGGGGGTTGACTAGCTAAGGCAGTAAGGGGTACTGTGAGGCTATGAAGCAGGCATAGCGTCACTGTGACTGGCCGAGTGGCTAATGATAATGTCGTTTGAAACCTAGAAACCCTAAATTGAATGAAAGATCAAAATGAAGAGAAGTGATTAGTGAATCAATGATGAATAGTGAACTAATCAATCGAATTTGAAATTGTAAATTTAAAAGTGGTTTGGGTCGACTAGCTTGCAATCTAGACTTGGGGCCTAGGCTGACTTGTTGCCTGGGTCTAGGTGGCAACCGGTTGGGTAGGTTTTAAGTTTTAATTTAAAAAAAAAAAATATTGGACCTTTTTTAAGCAGGTTACGTATATCCTCTAGATATGCCTAACCTGACTCATTTAGGGGGCAAATATAAAATTTAAAACCATATTTGACTCATTTAATAAAGTGGTTCAATTATAAGTCGGTTAAAGCGGGTCGTATTTGATTCAGATTAATGAATTTTTATTCATTTTTCTAGGTCTAGTCTCTCCTTTTATAACATCATGCTCACCGTTCAATAGCAAAAGGTTGTGTCCAAAAATTTTGAAAATATAAATAAGGGTAAAATCTAGCAACGCCCTTTTCACTTTTTAAAATATAACACTTTACCCCCTGTATTTTAAAAATCAACCACAAAGCCCTCTGAGATTTAATTTTATTGACAAAATGAACCTTTCGTTAGTTGATTGTAGGGATGTATTTGAGTCAAGTCTAGTTGATACAGTGCAAAACTCAAACTTGACTCAATAGTAAAAAATCATGCTCAAAACTCGACTCAAACTCGATTGAGCTTATATTACTTGAACTCAAACTCAACTCAATGAACATTTTTTAAAACTCGAACTCGACTTGATTAATTTGAGCTGAATCGACGATGGACACAGATCTACAACAAACGTAGATTTGCAAATGACAAGACATGCAAAGAAGCTCACTCTTTATCTATGATTAGTCCATGAAGACTAAAGATCCATCAAATGGTTTTTAAAATCAAAAGAATAAAATTTAATCAATCTTAAATCTTAAATCAAACTAAAAAAAAATTTCTTACTTAAACGACAAACCTTCACATTTTGAAAAATATAAATTATAGAAGATTTCTTGAGTGATCGTTAATGGAGGCGACTTCATCCCTAAAGGGTGGAGCCTTGTAAAGCATTGTAGCCTTGCGAGTGGGCCATTAAAAGTAGGCCAAAGTCGACATTGCTGCAGTAGCCGACAACTCAATAAGGTGTTTTTGATGTTGGCATGTAGTCATGGACATCAAAAAAGGGGAAAATGGAGTGAGATTCGGTGAAGATATCATATATGTTGAGGCAGCTAGAAAATCGAAGGTGATGATGCCCGTAGATGATAGAGGTGACAATGGTGATCCTTCAATGCTCAACGTGATGGTGCGCAGAGTCACAAGAAGCTCACTCTCCGTCTATGATTAGTCTATGAAGACTAAAAATCCATCAAATGGTTTTTAAAATCAAAACAATAAAATTTAATCAATCTTAAATCAAACAAAACAAAAAGTTCTTACTTGAATGACAAACCTTCACACTTTGAAAAATAGAAATTGTAGAAGATTTCCTGAGTGATCATCGATGGAGGCAACTTCATCCCTAAAGGGTGGAGCCTTGTAGAGCTTTGCAGCCTCGCAGGTGGGCCGTTAAGAGTAGGGTGAAGTCAACATTGTTGCAGTAGTCGATAGCTCAATAAGGTGTCCACGATGGCGGCATATAGTCGTGGACATCAAAAAGGGGAAAAGAGAATGAGATTCGGTGAAGATATCATATATGTTGAGGCAGCCAGAAAATCAAAGGTGATGATGCCCGTAGATGATAGAGGTGACGATGGTGATCGTTCAATGCTCAACGTGGTGGTGCGCAGAGTCACCTTGTGTGGCTGTGGTGTTCGCCGAGATCCCATATTCTTAGAGAGAATGTTGACCCTATGGGCCATACCCTGTTTTGATTATGACAAAGTCTATCAAGTTTGTGTGCAGGTTCATTTTAGCAAAGATCATTTGATGACACATGTTAACTTGAAGCAAAAGAAGACCCACAAGATTCATTGTTGCAATTTTATAAATTTAATATTGGGTCTATAATAGTAATATAGGAACGATCTGTAATAATTAATGCATAACATGCATGTAGGAACTAAAACTGAAGACCGTAGTTTGACTTTAAGGATTCGGTTGATCGATACTGAATTTTTTCGTTGCCCTAAAGAAAACCTAGACTGACCTTAGGACTCCCTATACTATATAAAAATATGCCCTATCTTCTTAAATTTAATTATCATTTGAATAAGGTTTATATACAAAGGGATTAGAACCGAAATGCATTAAAAATGCATGTTCGGTCAACCGAACTTTCACAATGTGTAAATCACTCGGTTGACCGAACTAGTTAGTGGTCAACATTGACCACAGCTCGGTCGATCGTACCTTGCCAAGTTCACACAACTTGGCCGACCGAACTCCCACTGAGTCAACCTTTGATTCCTCGGTCGACCGACCAAATTTATACAAGCAGCACCCTAGTTGACCGAACCCCCACGTGGGAGAATCCAACTTCCCGGTCAACTAAACTTCATAGTTCAAAATCACCTGGTCAACCGAACCGCGCAAAAATGAAAAAATCGCCCATAGGACACTTAGTCCGATCGACCGAACTCTCAGTTCAAATTTCTCATAGTCGATCGAACTTTGTCACTTGATCAACCGAACCTCGCGTCCAATTAACTGGTACTCTCGGGTTGGACATTATTTTTGCCACGATTAAATTTTTTAAACAAGATTAATTATGCTTAAATGTTTTAAAACAATCCTAATAACACCCTACATGTCCTAAACGGTCATAATTTGTCCAACTTTTATATATAGAGGCTCATTTGTGAAAATTAGAAGTACATTAGCAAGATCACTAACGAAAAATTCTCTCAAATTTAAAAAGTCTATTTTGCCAAATACTATCCCAAATACTCCTCTACTTCATTTTGTTTGATCATCTAAGCCTGAGAGAGTGTTTAGATTATTAGTGCTCCATTCTAAATAGTCCTATACTCTCATTGATATTTGTATTGTTTGATTTTTGTTGAAAGTTTGGCTTGGGTTCCTCCCACAGATTTAACTTGATAAATCTTGTACTTGGAAAACTCTTTAGCTTGAGGATCTTTGCATTATCATTGCAAGATTCCTTAAATAATTATTTTTGTGTGCAAAATATTTTACAAAGCTTGTTTTTAAACAACTCTTGCGCTTGATACAATTTAAGAAAATATTTTTGAATTCGTTTAAATAATATTGCTAGCATCTTTGAAACACTAATCTAATATTAAGATTTGATATACTTTGCTTTCAAAGATTAGTTTGTTTAAACACTCTTTTACTTGACTGAGTATAATCATTATATTGAGTGTAGATTGCACATATACACCACTGGGCTTATAATTCTTACATGTTTAGTGTGGATTGATTGTTACTTGTGCATATTGTAGTACATATTTGTTTAGTGTGAGAAGCATATTTCTGTGTATGCAAAATTTTATACACATTTGTTGTATTCCGAGCACGAGCCTGAAGAGGGAGACTAGCCATGTTGAATAGTCCCGGACTGGCTTAGACCCAATTAGGAAAGTTAAGTGTGTCATCCTGGTAAGGCATGTCGGTTGAGGTCAGCCCCTTGAATTGACTTGATTATAACTGGTGCCGCTCCACTCGTTAAGTGAGCTTTAGTGGAATCCCTGGGCTTGCAAGTTAGAGGCGGGGACATAGGCAGTATTGACAGAACCCCGATAACATATCATATGTGCATTTTATTTTTCCATAATTTATTTATCGCATGTGTATGTTATATTATGAATGTTGCACATGATTTAATTTTCACGCGTTTTATTTATCTACGCATTTGGAATTGTATAGACAAACCCTAAGTTGCGAATATACTATTGTTAGATTACCTAAATCTAGGAATAAATTTTAAAATTCCAATTCACCCCCCTCTTAGGAATACACCAAAGTTGACAAAGAAAGAGAGATAGAGAGAGAGAGAGAGAGAGAGAGAGAGAGAGAGAGAGAGAGAGAAGGTTGTGGTGGAGCGGTCATCGGTGGAGCAGGTGGCTGGTGGTGGTGGGTGTGGGCGACAGATGGCTCGGCGACAATGCAGGCGAGGGCCAAGCTTGCGAGTTGCGATTGAAAATGAAACCCTAACTCTAGCGACCAGTCTCTCAACCCTCGCATAGTCTCCTTTAACTTTATTTCTTTTTATTTTAAGTAAAAACTTAAAAATATAATATATATATATATATAACATATTAATATTATATTATATTATATAATATATATATATATATATATAAGCTCGATTAAGCTCCCGAGCCCACGAGTAAAGTATATAAAAAGTTGAAACTTGACTCAATAGTGTTGACCTTATAGGTCATATCCCATTTTGATTTTGACAAATACTATGATATTTAATGGTTGATGAGTTTGTATGCAGGACCAATCAAAAGTATCATATGGTGCACACATATAAACTTGAAGAAGATAAAGACCCAGACCTTTTATTTGATGTAATTTAATTTGAGTTTTATTCGGGTCTGTAATAATAAATAGAACATGGTCTGTAATAATTAATACCTTACCTGCATGGTAGGATAGATAAGCTCAAATGACCATAGCTGGACCTTAGGGAACATCCTTCAGTCGACCGACGCCAGATTTTTGAGGTTAATTCTCAAATGTCTTAGACTAACTTTAGGACCCACAAATTTGCATGAAAAAGTTCCCTATTGCATTAAAAATAAACATTATATGAATATGGTTAATGTTAGCTTTGGTGCAATCCCAAGAGGGGGGGTGAATTGGGTATTTAAAAATTATCACCTAGGTTAAACCAGATAAGCAGTATTACTTAACCTAGGGTCTGTCTATGCAAATGTAAATCTAATGATTTACAATATAACATACACGTGCAGTAAGTAAATTGCGGAAATGTAAAGGATACGCACGATATATTATCGGGGTTCGGCCAACTGTGTCTACGTCCCCGCCTCAAGCTCGCAAGCTTAAGGATTCCACTAATAGCTTACTTAAGGGTGGAGTGGCACCGTTTACAACCAGGTCAAATTAACACAGGGTTGACCTCAACCTTAACCAGGTCAATTAGCGGGGCTGACCTCAACCTACACGCCTTAACAGGACGACGCACTTAGCTTTCCTAACCGGGTCTAAGCCAATCCGGGACTATTCCAGGGCTAGTCTCCCTCTTCAGGCCCGTGCCTGGAAATACAACAAATGTGTATAAAATTTGTACACGGAAATATGCTTCTAGAAAAGCAGATGTGTGCACCAATACAGCTTAATCAATAAAGCAAGCACGAATGATATGTAGATATGCTCAGTGCTCTAATGTGTGCTAAACACTCAATCAAGTATGATAATCAATCAAGATCTAGAGTGTGTATCTAAGCAAGATTTGAAACTCAATATTCGAATATCACAAAATCATATTAGGGTTTCAAATATACTAAGCAAGATAGATCAAGCAAACTCAATATGATATTTCAATTTCTAAAGCACAATGGAGTTGTTTGAAAGATTAGCTTTTCACAAAAGGATTTTGCACACAAAATCTAGGTTTAGGTATCTTGCAACAACAATGCAAGAACCACAACCCTCAAAGTCTTCCCACACAAGATTTATCAAATGAAATCCGTGGAAGAACTTTAGGCTATACTCTCAAATAAAATCAATCAACCTTTATATCAAAAGAGAGTATTAGCTAGAAAGATTACGCACAACAGCCTTATAGAAATACTCACAATGCTTAGAGAAATAAAGATTGAAGAGTATGTGAGTGTTTGCAAGAAGTTTTTGGCTAATATAGGGTTTTAAGAGTTGAGAGAGTTTTGCCCTAATCAAGTTTGCTAATCCCTGCTAATAATGATAAATGAATGGGTATATATAGGCAAGGAGGTATTTTTGACCGTTGGGGACCTATTAGGCATTATTAAGAAAGTTTTAAATCATTTTAAAATAATTAACCCTATTTAAAATATATTTATCCACGGTAAAAATCAGGGCAACCCGAGAGGTTCGGTCGACCAGGACTCAAATGGCTCGGTCGACCAGGAGACTTTTGAACTGAAAGGCTCGGTCGACCGGAGAGGGCGATTTCCCAATTTTCTGAGTTTTGGTCAACCAGGGCATTTTGAACTGCCTGGTTTGGTCGATCAGACTGCTGGAAATTCTCCCGAGCACCTTCCGGTCGACCAGGTAGTTGTAGTTCGAAAGCTCTCGGTCGACCGGATGGTCAACTGTTGACCCAGGAGGGTTCGGTCGACCAGGGCCTTTTGAACTACAAGTTTCGGTCAACCGAGTAGTTAAAATGTTGAAAAAAAAGAGTTTCGGTCGACCGTAGTGAAGGCTCGGTCGACCGTAGTGAAGGCTCAGTCGACCGGGGCTGAAATCAACGAGTTTCGGTCGACCGTGGTGAAGGCTCGGTCGACCGGCCTCTACTTTTCTGCACAGACACTGTTCAGTGTTTTGACCATAACTTTTCCTATACAACTCCAAATTGAATGTTCTTGATACCAATGGAAAGCTAAGAGAAAATACCACAACTTTAATGTTGAACACATTTTAAGAAAATGACTTTTGGATTAAGAAAAATGTCCATCAATGAGACGGAAGAAACAGGAAGGGAGTTTTTCTCTTACGGACACGTTTCAGTGTTTTGGCCATAACTTTTTCTATGTAACTCCAATTTGGACGTTCTTGGTATCAAACTCAAGCTATGGTAAAATGCCACAATTTTCATTTTGAACATGATTTGATATGACATCCAATTGAGTAAGAAAATTATTCATTTCTAACATTTGGTCAACTAGCCGGTTGACCGACCCCTTTGAAAATTTTAGTTTTTGCCTTCTTTTAACTTTAAAACCATTGAAAAACCTTTGTATAAGTTAGGCATTTTATGACAAAAGTTTTTCATGTAATTTGGAGGTCCTATGGTCAATCTAAGGTCAATTTGAGCATACCTACCTATCATGCATGATGCAAATTATTACAAGCCATATGAGTGCACAGTCCATAATAAAATTACATCCCAAAATGAAGAAACTGAAAAATAAATACAAATGTAGCATAAGATTCTTCATTCATCGGCACGAACACCGCATGCCATCATAATAAGTCTTTTAGTCCCGAAGCGCGCACAAGGTGATCCTGCATATAATTCTCAGTACAACCATTAGTACCAAGAGTATTTGTCATAATCAAAACTGGGTGTGACCAATCAAGTCAACAGTTAATATATAAAGGGATTAGGACTAATATGCATAAAAAATGCATGTTCGGTCGACCGAACCTGAATACTTGAAAAGCATTCGGTCGATAGAACTAGGAAGCGGTCAACAGTTTGACCATGGCTTGGTCGACCGAATAAGATCATTTCAATTATACTGGTCGACCGAACTTCTCCTGGTTAACACTTTGACCTTTCGGTCGACCAACCAGGAAAGTACTTCAACGCCCTGGTCGATCGAAGGTCCTCGGGAGATGTCTCAACGCTCTGATCGACTGAACTTCATAGTTCAAAGTGTCTCGGTCGATCGAACCGCACGGAATTGGAAATCGCCCTTAAGACCCTTAGTTCGATTGATCGAACTCCCAGTTCATTTTTTGCACGGTTGACCGAACTCTATCACTTAGTCAACCAAACCTTAAGTTCGGTCGACTGGTGCTCTTGTATTGGACATTTTTTTTACCGAGGTTAAATTTTTTAAACAGGTTAACTTTGCTAAAATTATTTAAAACATTCCTAATAATACCCTACATGTCCCTAACGGTCATAATTCTTCCCATGTCTATATATACCCCCTCATTTGCAAAAAAATAGTACGAGATTAGTAATAATAATTACCAAATATCCTCTGATTTTTAAAAAGTCAAAATCTCATATTCAAGCCATATACTACTCCTCTTACTCTTTCATATTGCAAATACTTCTTTGTAAGGGTATTCTTGTGTTTTATCTCACCAAGCTTAAACTTTCTCTTACTTATTCTGATTGAGATTTATTTTTTATAAAGAGTAAGCTTCTAATTTTTCTTGGGAGCTTCGTAAATAAGTCTTCCGAAGAAAAACTTCTTAGAGCTTCCGAGTTTTGCACTTTCATTGCAATACTTAAGAGTTCATATTGTATTTTGGTTGTGAAATAATATTTTACAAATCAATTTCAAATATCTTTCATGGTTTATTTTGAGAAAAATATTTGTTGAAGGTATTTGAAGTGTGCTTGAAAATAAATACTATTTTACAAACCGATTTCAAATATCTCTTATGATTTATCTTGAGAAAAATATTTTGATATATTTGTTAGTGTGCTGAAGATCTTTGTTGCTATGTCTTTTGATTGATATTATCATTTTGATACAAAGATCAAAAAAATTTTGCAAACTATTTTTGAATATCTCTTGTGGTTTATATTGAGAAAAATTATTTGTTGAGATATTTGAAATGTGTTTGTGATATTTATTTGTGCATTGTGATTGAAATTATAATTTGACACAAAGATCATATCATTTACACTTTCACGCACTGATTGCAATATTTGCATAATTATTTGAGAGTAGACACTTAGACTACGCTGAGCTTATCAAATTCTATCTTTTGATAGTATATTGATTATACTGTGTGTATTGTAGTACATATCTGCTTGTGAAGAAACGTATTTTCGTGTACAAAAAAAAACTTCATATCATTTGTTGTATTCCAGGTGTGGGCCTAAAGAAGGAGACTAACCTTGTTGAATAGTCCCGGACTGACTTAGACTCAATTAAGAAAGTTAGGTGCGCCATCCTGGTAAGGCGTGTTGATTGAGGTTAGCCTTTTTAATTGACCTGGTTGTAACCGGTGTTGCTCCACCTGTTTAAGTAAGCTATAGTGAAATCCTTGTGCTGGTATAGCCAAGGCGATGACGTAAGCAATTTCGCCGAACCTCATTAACATATCGCGTGTACCTTTCCGCACTTTACTATTACTGTACGTGTATACTTATTTATTGATTACATAGATTGACCCTAGGTTTGTGTAATACTGATGTTAGTAAATTGACCTAGGAGATAAAATTTTTTAAATACCCAATTCACCCGCCCTCTTGGGATTACACAAAAACTAACAAATAGCAAACTTGAGCTACCTGACTCGAGCTCGAACTCGAATCTAGTCGAGTCGAGGTGAGTTCTAGATCAAGTCAAGCTCGAATAGTTTGCAAGTTAGCTTGACTCACTTATATCCCTAGTTGATTGTTACTCAACCGATAAGTTTAGTGAAAAAAATTAAAACTTATTCTTATTAAAATAACAAATTTACCCTTTCCACACAATTTTGATAAGATAAATAAGAAAATAACATTAATATAATAAATTCAATTGGAAATTTTGGTCATTTCATTATAGTACATTTTAAAAAATAAACCTGTAAGTGAATTTAACTCCCAATGACAAAATCGGATCAATTAGTTGACATAAGCATAACAATATATTAAGTTATTATTTTAAAAAATTTAAAAATATAATAAATAAATAATAATTAAAAAAAAATACTTAAATAATTATATTGTTACAAAATATTTTCTATATATATATATTTCATGAAAAATAAATGACTAAATATACATTTTAAAAAATAAAATATAATTTAAAAATCAGCTCAAATTGGGTGGTTTGCTAAATTGTGGTTTACTTTTTAAGTCTTATTGAATATTATTTAATAACATAACAACTCGAATAAAATTAGGAAAAGTTAGTGAATTGTCTTGAACAATGATTGATCAATTAATATAAATTTGAGTTTTCTTTATTCATTTAGCATTCAAATTTTACACATAGAAAAACTAATATCTAATTTTATAATTTTAATTTATAAAGAATGAATTCTAATATTTTAGTTTGTATTTTGTAACACTATATTTGATAATTTACTTGAATTTAAAAATATTGAACTATATTTTATTGTTTTATGATGTTTTTAACCATTAAATTTTTATAAAATTCACACATGACAAACATTTTGTACTATTGTAATTATTAGGTATTTTTATAATTTATTAGTAATTTTATTTTCTTATATTATTTTTTAAAAAAATTGAAATTTTGTTATGCTTATGTGAATTGATTGATCCAAAACAATTGGATTGAAAAGGCCAATTAATTTGAAAATTAATTAGATCTTTGAATCACTTAGTTTTCAAGACATTAAATGAATCATTTTTTTTTCAATTAAATTTATCAAATAGGTATCATTTTAAAATATCATTTTATTATAAAATTAAATTTTTTCATATATACTTAATGGTTGACTAACAGTCAACTAATAGAAAGTTCATTTTGTTAACAAAATTAAACCTCAAGGGGTTCTTTGGCAGTTTTTGAAAACATAGGGGGTGAAGTGTCATTTTTAAAAAAATTCAAGAAATGTTGCGAGATTTTACCCTTAAATAATTATTAATTATCATGGACAATAATAAAATTTATAAAATGAAATTTGTTGCGAAATAAGGGTGGCCTCCCAACAATGCACAGTAGAATGAACATTGTATAAAGAATCACACATACATACTTGCAACAAACAAATTGGTGATAAATAGAAACATTCCATAACCATAGCAATATAAAGAGAGTAAAGATAAGAGCAATGATACCAAGAATTACGTGGTTCGGCAAATCCTACATCCACGAGAGCAATCAGTAAGAGATTTCACTATGAAAATCAAAGTCTCATAATACAATGATCTTCTCTCCTTCTCTTACCCTCTCTTACTCTTTTACATGTCAAAATATGCCCAAAAGAGCATATATAACAAGCCCTCGGAGGTTTGCCTCTGAATCCCCAACTGTCACAACGTTCAAATTCAAAATTCAAATAACTTCTCGCAGCTTAGTCGCATTCGTCAACGAGAATAGGGGATTCTTCGACGAGACAAAGAGGCCCACTCGTCAATGAATCTATCCTCTCGTCGATGAGTCTTTAACTCTGAGATTTTCTAACTCTCGGTATCTACTCGTCAACGAGCACAGGTCACTCATCGACGAGTCTTCTACTGCCAGCACAAGAAGACTTCTCTTACATGTTTTTCCTTCCTTTGTTTGTGATCCCACTAAGTATAAGAGCCACACACAAATATAACAATCTCCACCTTGGTGATTATACACCCCTTAGGAGAACCTGAAAAACATAACTAATTTCTCCACCTTGAACTTGAAATGCTCGGTTGGGACCGTATCCCTTTTAGCACTTGGAGACATGCACCAAATCCAAGCAATACCGCTTGAACTTTCCGATGGCAGCTTCGGCTTCTACCATCAACCCCGGCTTCTACCATCAACCCCGATACAGTTGTAGATGCAATACGCAAAAACAAACACTGTTGCAAGCCTTATATTACCAAAGCCCCCTGCATAGTCTTTAACAAATCTCACAACTGATGGTTCACTCTGTTGCCTTTTGAATAGGGGTGTACAAAAATTACTGAAAAACCAAAAATCGGACCGAAACCATAAATTGTTTGGTTTTTTGGTTTTCGGTTTCAGTTGCGGGTTTTCAAAAATAAAAATTTTCGATTTTGGTTTTGATTTCGATTTTATGTTGAAACCAAACCGAAAAAAACCAAAAAACCGATTTATATAAGATATATATATATATACATACATATAATATGGCTAGTAAAATATAGCATGCAATATAGCCATGTAGCCACTATAGAAAATAAAAATCCTCAATAAATTTTTAAAAACTTTATGAAAAATAAAGGTTAGTTTTGTTAAAAGTGCCCAACAAATTTTATTTTGTTAAAATTATGAGTCCCTATAAAAAATTAAAATGCTTAATAAATTTTCAACAACTTTATGAAAAATAAAGATTATTTTTTTTTTGTAAAAAATATCTGTTTAAAACCAAAAAAGCTGCAACTGAACTGCCACATTTTCAATTTTCAATTAAAACATAATTTTGGTTCGGTTTCGGTTCGAAAATCCCAAAATCAAAAATTTCGGTTCGATTTTCGGTTCTGGCCAAAACTGAACTGCACAGAACCATGTATAGTTCTACTTCTGAAACACCCCATTTACATAATCATAGAGGACCTTGGACATATCTCAGACATCACAGCCCATCCTTAGGTATCAAGCTGTAGACATTTCACAAGGATTCTCCATAGAACTCCCTTGAGACAACAAACGAAGTCTCCCTACGGTTCCGTCCACAGCCACACAGAGATAATACCAATCTCCCTGCAGCTTTATCCATGTGAATCAACAAACCAAAACCTATATTGGCCATACCCAACACATTCATGTCAAAACCTTTCAACAAAATTTTAAATTGATTAAAGCTTCAGTTAAAGCATTTACAGCCAATAACATGTCATTCATACACAACAAACATATCACTCCACTGCATCTTATCACCCTCTTCCATATTGGAAGTCTCACCACCTCACACACCTGAGTGGTGGTCTGATAGTGCACATGAGCTTACCATGATTCTGCGGATCTCCAGAGCTGAAACTCCCTACAATATGACCAATGTCATTTTTGTCCTGAGTCTATTGCTCCACCTACATCACAAGCCCATTTAATTCGTGATATTGTTAACTTAAGTTAGAACTCCCCGCATTTCTGCCCCGAGTCCCTAACTCCACCCGAATAACATGATTGCAACTGTCGTAGTTTTCTGGAATTTCTGTTTCTCTTCCTTTACCTAAGTACGTTGCCCCATGACTTTATCAACAAAAAGCCATGTCCTCGATCACCCCTTTGTTTGCCATAGGATCATCCATCTTGCACCCTCCTTTCTTAGTGAATAAAGAAAGAGGTATTGTTCGAACAAAACACCAAGCCTAGATCCTTCATCACTAGAAAAGTGCACCAGTGGACATCCACTCACAACCGAGTTGTCTACTGCAAAAAACATGCCCACAATTCACTTGCAACTTTCCTATCTAGCGATACCTTTGGCGATCGATTACTCGATAAACACACCATACTCACTGACTTCACCAAGAAGTACCCGACAAGCCTTGCATATAACCTGCCCTGCTTACAAAACTTCTTGAACGAAACCAGCGTACTCAGTACCCTATGTCTAATATAAGGATTTCTCTCTCGGTCTGGTTCTCCACCTCAGCCACTGCATGAAGTACACCAAGACCCTTCGTGATAACTTCACGAAAAACATATGTCTATTATTTTGATGATATCATCATTGGTTCCCAAATATATGAATACATGTTATCACCTATAGACTTTAATCGCATATGCCATAGGATACCTGACTCAGATTCAATAGTTGCAACTCCACCTACAACTGTAACAATTTGCAGTGCATAGATATTTCCCGCTACTTTATCTCCGTACATCACTATCAAGTTGCCTTCACACACTTTCATTTCTCCAAATTTAGACTCGTAACAATATCCATTACGGTCTAAAGTTCTCAATGAAATGCCATTCTTCCTTAGACCCGATTCATGCTTTACATCACATATGGTTCTTACAACACCATTATACATTTTGATTTTGACATTTCCAATAACAAATATTTTGTATGAAATATTATTTTCAATCAAAATACAACCAGTATAAACTGACATGTGGATGTCAAACCATTTTCTAGGAAAAAAACATCTGGTATCTAAGATTAAAGAATTATCCGTGAAGCACTTCGAACCCGATGAAACACGTAGCATATCTCGATCACTACATTATGAGTCTTCCTCCACTACACTTGCAGATTTTGACAAACCTTTAGATATATATCAACATTCCCGTTTTCACCAAACTATTGCCTGCGAATTCTCATCCACGACGTGATACAACACGTCTTTAGTCAAACAAAATTGAATGATAGCTCCCAATTCATTCCAAGACGATGCGTCCATGCTATCCGATTGAAATTCTGCATAAACCTTTCACCAAACATTGTTATGCTAAAAGATCCTGCAATTCAAAGGCTATACAACACGCTCTGATACCAATTGTTGCGAAATAAGGGCGGCCTCTCCTAACAATGCGCAGCAGAATGAACATTGTATAAAGGATCACACATACATACTTGCGACAAACATATTGGTGATAAACAGAAACATTCCACAACCATAGAAAAATAAAGAGAGTAAAGATAAGAGCAACGACACCAGGAATTACGTGGTTCGACAAAGCCTACATCCATGAGAGCAATTGGTAAGAGAGTTCACTATAAAAATCAAAGTCTCACAATACTATGATCTTCTCTCCTTCCCTCTCTTACTCTCTTACATGTCAAAATATGCCTAGAAGAGCATATATAACAAGCCCTCAGAGGTTTCCCTCCGAATCCCCAACTGTCACAACGTTCAAATCCAAAATTCAAATAACTTCCTGCAGCCCAATTGCACTCATCGATGAGTACAGAGGATTCATCGATAAGACAAAGAAGCCCACTTGTCGATGAATCTATCCTCTTGTCGACGAGTCTTTAACTTTGAGTTTTTCTACCTCTTGGTATCTACTCGTCGACGAGCACAGGGCACTCGTCAACGAGTCTTCTGCTGCCAGCACAAGAAGACTTCTCTCACATGTTTTTCCTTCCTTTATTTGTGATCCCACTAAGTATAAGAGCCACACACAAATATAACAAAATTATAAATTGATTCATATACTATTAGGCAAAATCTATTTTAATTTTTGTATAATATAATTATTAACTTATATTTATTGTTTTCATATGACTATTTTTTATATTTAGAAATTAAAAAAAAGAGACTAAATAAAACAAAGAACATAAAATAAAGAATAAAGGGGTTAAGTGATATAGGTCAATTTTTTTAGTCTATCTATTAATAGGAGATCATATGAAAAAGAAGATCGATTTTTTCATTTCCTTGGGCCACTGGCTATCTGTCAGGAGAAGGGATTAAAGAAACAAGAACAAGAACTACTAATTTATTAATTAATATATTCCCAAAAAGTCAAAAACTAAGTGGTAAAGGTTTCGTGAAATATTCTAAGATTAATGAGTAAAAGAATTGGAGTTGGCTAACTGAAATAATCTAATCCCTTTTTGGTAAGACTCGCATAGAAATAGGGCACTAACATGAGCAAAGTTAAAGCAACAATATTGGTGAATTTATCTCCAATATGTGTGTGTGTGTGTGTTGGTTTTACATTACACATATCATTATTATTTGTAGGAGTTTCGTGAAGTAATTATTACTTCAAGTGCATAATTAATGGGTGCAAAATAATACAAAAATAATATATACATCTTTTTGTAACTAATAATATCAAACTTTAAATGTTCCAAATCCATAAGGTAGGGCAAAAGGGACACTCCCTTAATTTTTATTCTCCAATTCATATCTATTAAAATAGTTTAAATAACAACTTCAATTGAATAAAATCAATATTAAGCAATAAATTAAATAAAATTAACAAATACAAGTCTTTAATTGTACAAATTCAATGTACAAGGATTAAAATAGACTCTAACTTACCATTATACTCAAATTTATATTTACTTGATTATTAATTAAGTGAAATATTCATTTTTTTATAGAAATTTGGAAGAAATAAACATTAAGATACTTTTTGAGCATAGTTAACAAAAAAAAAAAAAGTAGGTTGAAAATTGCTATCTTTTTCTTTAATTAATAACAATAACAACAGATTATTATTATTATTTATACTAATACATTAGAATAAGTTAGGATGACCTAAAAACACCCTAAAACGCTCAATTTTAAAATACTATCTCCTCTTTCCACTCAATAAAATTTTTTAGATACAAAATTTCTCTTTGCCTTAAATAGGCCATTACCCACATGCTTCAATTCTTTTCATTTAGTATCCTTAGCCTTCTCCTTTAGTATAATTGGATAGCTTTTATTTTTCTATTTTTGCTAATCCATAAAGAATCCACATATGCTATTTCATTAACAGTGACATTAAAGTGCTGCAATTTGATTATATTTCAATAAGATTTTATATTTTATTTAAATTGAAAAATGAAGATTTTAGTGATACAATATATTATTTGTTGATTCACTTTATTTTGTCCAATGAGAAGTTTTACCAAAAACATGGTATTTTTCATTCTTTGCATTCATTCTCGCCCATTTTGTTGTAAAATGAAAAATCAAAATCAAAATTGAGGAATTTCTAATTTTTCACAAAAAAAGGGTTTTATTTTCCTTTTGGTTAATTTTACAACTAAGCAGTGTGTTTTTTTGTGTTGATTTTTTAATTAATTTTCATAAATTTTCAAAGGAATTGCAAAAAAAAAGAAAAAAAAAGTAAAGAAGCAAAAAGTGTTGAGGATCACATGCCTACATATGAGGCTTCCCATACATAGATCCATTGACCCATGATTATAGCTTATCACCTTGATTATAGGAGATTAGTTTCCATTGTTTATGAGATAACATTTCTTTGTAAATATATTCTGTAGTTATAAATATAGAATACTCACCCACGTTTAAGGTGTGGCAGTTTCTTAAATCTTATCATGGTATCAGCCTAAACGATCCTTCTCTCGTTTAGCGTCACCGACATCTTATGTCCATAGCCTTAACCCTTATTCGCCAGCACCTCCCTAACTGCCGCTCCACCTTTATGTTGACAGCAAGATCCCCATCTTATTTCTCTACCACTGCGCATCCTCGACGACACTCCCTCACACTCTCAGATCTCTGTCATTGTCACCCTCTATCGCTGTTGACAGCAGATCCTCTCTCCTGTTATTTTCCAACACTTCCCTCCCTGCTGTTCCACCTTCACGATTGACATCAGGTCTGTGCGTTCCTGTCGGCACCACTATGCTACTTGATTACAAGTCAAAGATGCGTAGTTAGACATTTAAATTCATGCATTAAAGATCATAATTTTAATTAAATGTCCGATTATGTCTAATATTTCATTCATTGAACTCACACAATAATTTTAAGATAATTACCCTATTTGTTGCCGAAAATTTACGGACACTCGTGTTTTATTATTGTAGGATAATTTTTGGACATTAAATTTGAAATTAGACTGTACACAAGTCGTGAGCATGAAGAGGTGCCGTGTATATGAGCATTAAATGAGATTACGCATACATTATGGCTCTCTGGTATTCATATGTGACTTTTCTTGTTCCTTATAAGCTTTCATGTCAGGGTATGTGAAATTTGAGCAAATCATCTTTGCTTGAAATAATATCACTTGGAAACACATTAGATAACTTTACTTTGTTATCATCAAAACTAAGAGTTTGTAAGCCTAAGTAGGCCAACAATCTCCCCCTTTTTGATGATGACAAAGAAAAAGCAAAGATATAAAATAAAATTAATGCTCCCCCTGTCAATAAGCATAAACTTAAAATAATCTCATTAAGACATAAGTTCAGAAGATTCAAAGTTTCAGTTTCAGATGTAACATAAAACTCATAGGTCATAGAACTCATAGTGCATCAAACATACATAGACTACATCAAACATACATAGACTCATAAACTTTGCTCACACACATACTCCCCCTTTTGACATCAACAAAAAGGCCTAATACATCCAAAAATTGAGCATATGTAGCATACAAAATATCAAAAGTTTAAACATCAAAAGTCTATAGTCAAGTATTAGAGGTTATGTCACTATCTTTAGCAAGTCTTTTTCCTTTGGATTGCTATGAGCCTTCTTCTTCAGCTTCAGCAGTGTCTTCTCTTGATTTTGCCTGAGAGTCGTCATCATCATTCTCATTACTCTCTTTATCTGAATCAGTGTCATTTTTTGTGACACGTTGCTCTATGTTTTCAAGATGTTTATCTAGTAAAGTATATTTATCATCAATATTTGTGATCTTGTCTTGAAGAGAAGCAAAATTATCCCTCATTTCAGAACTGAAACTAGAATAGTGCTGATAAAAAGGGAGAAACCAAGGAGGCATATCAGCTTCTTCAGGAGCTGGATTCCTTTCTTCTGGTGTTGGTCATGCTAGTCTATTGCTCCTAAACATCCATCCTTCGGTGTACTTTTTGTAACTCATCCTCTTTAAGGTAGTGGAGGAGAATAGGTTGTAATGGGTTCTCTTTACCAGTTTGGAGGATGGAGTGAGGACTTGAAAATGAGCAAACACTAAGGAAAGAATGCCACCATATGGGAGTCTAATTCAGGGAGATTCGAGCTTTGTGACCATCCATTTTAGTATGAGAATAGCTAAATCTAATTTCTTCCCTTTTAATATGCACCACATTACGAAGCAATCGAAGAAGGAGATGTGATCAAAAGATCCTGATCTGGGAATTATTATAAGCAGTGATCTTGTGGAGAATTTGTGCTTGCCGGTTTAGTTGTTTGTATTGAGGAGGATTGCCAAAGTAAACGGGTTGATCGTTTATTACAAGAGGCAGAATTCTTATGGCGAAAAACCCTACTCCATAGTCTATTGTTTTTCTATTGGATTACAGTCAAATTCACCATGCTTAATGTGAAGTATTTTGCTTAATGAGTGTGGAGTAAGTGTGATCTTTTGGCCAAATACTTCAGTGTCAAATCCAACATCTTTCTTTACCAAGTTTGAGTAGAAAAGCTTAATCTGATCTAGGTAATATCCCTTAACTTGGTGAAGAATAAATTTATCCCACCCTATATTTTTGAACAATTCAAGAATCTCAAGGAAATTTTCTTCAAAGAAAGTAACGTCTAATACCTTACAAAACATTGGATCGATTGTAGAGATGTGATTTTGGTACAATGCTTTTGTGTGAGATGAAACCAGCCATTTCTCTATGTCATTGTTGCTTGCAGCCTTTGAAGAAGAAGAGGATGCTTTGTCCTTTTTGTCGACTGATTTGGTCGTGGTATTCTGGTGAAGAAGTAGAAATTCGTGAAACCCTGGATGTGAAGGAGGTAGGGTTTTGATGGAGTGATGTTGGGAAAAGGTTTGGAGAGAAGAAACTTTGAAGAGAATGAAGAGGAGCTGGTTTAGAGATAAATGGACAGACGTCTGGGGGTTTTAAAAAGAGTGTTGTATATGTTAAATGAACACGAACCGCCGAGAGACAGTCCTCTATCACCAAGTGGACAGTCGGCTATCAACTGTCTTTCCGTATAGACAGTAGCTTGTCAGTCGTCTGCCCTGAACAACTATTCTGTTCTCTCTTAATTAACTTCTCTTACATGTAACATTACTAATTCCCATCAGATAAATACAAATTGATCTTTAGCTAATGGTTTTGTAAATATATAAGCTAATTGATCATGTGTGTTAGCAAATTCAAGTACTATTTCTTTCTTATCTACATTATCTCTTAAGAAATGATGACATATATCAATATGTTTGGTTCTTGAATGTGATACCGGATTCTTTGAAATATTTATAGCACTTGTACTGTCACACTTTATAGGGATTGTTTGGTATTGTATTTTGAAGTCCCTTAATTGTTGTTTCATATACAAAGTTTGAGCACAATAGCTCTCAGCTGCTATGTATTTAGCTTCAGTTGTAGATAATGCTACGAAATTTTGTTTCTTTGAGAGCCAAGAAACTAGTGAGTGTCCTAGAAAGTGACAAGTCCCACTAGTGCTTTTTTTTTTTTTATCTATTTTGCATCTTGCATAATCCACATCTGAATAACTTATCATTTCAAAATCAGTTCCCTTTGGATACCATAAACCTAGATCAAGTGTGCCTAGTAAATATCTAAGGATTCGTTTAACTGTGATTTGATGTGATTCCTTAGAAGCCGATTGAAACCTAGCACACATACAAACACTAAACATGATATCCGGTCTACTTGTTGTTAAATAAAGTAAGCTTCCTATCATTCCTCGGTAATGCTTGGTATCTACTTGTTTTCCTTTTTCATCCTTGTCAAGACTTGTTGAGGTGCTCATGGGAGTTCCTATGGGTTTGCTTTCCTCCATATCAAACTTTTTTAACATGTCTTTGATATATTTAGTTTGATTTATGAATGTTCCATTTTTAGCTTGTTTGATTTGTAATCGTAGGAAGTAATTAAATTCTCCCATCATGCTCATTTCAACTCTTTTTTGCATAGTTGTAGCAAATTCGTTACATAAATCTTCATGAGTTGCTCCAAATATGATGTCGTCAACATAAATTTGTACTATATGCATATTATTATTTTTGGTTTTATAGATAATGTGCTATCTATCTTTCCTCTTGAAAAATTGTTTTGGAGTAGGAACTTGCTTAGTTTTTCATACCAAGCTCTAAGAGCTTGTTTCAATCCATATAAGGCTTTAGTTAGCTTGAATACATGATTTGTGTTTTTAGAGTCTTCAAAACCTGGAGGTTGTTTAACGTAAACTTCTTCATTTATATAACTAGTTAGGAATGCACTTTTTACATCCATTTGGTATAATTTGAAGTCTTTATTGGCTGCATAGGCAAGAAACATTCTTATAGCTTCCATTCTTGCTACGGGAGCAAAGGTCTCTTCGTAATCTATACCTTCTTCTTGATTATAGCCTTGTGCTACTAGCCTAACTTTATTTCTTACAACTAACTCATTTTCATTCTTTTTATTTCTAAACACTCATTTGGTTCCTATGATTGATTTATCTTTGGGTTTAGGTATAAGTTCCCATACTTGACTCCTTTCAAATTGATTTAGTTCCTCCTGCATAGTTATGATCCAAGAATCATCTTTTAAGACTTCTTCTATATTCTTGGGTTCATCTTGAGACAAAAAAGCATAATGTTTACAAATATTTTTAATGAGCCTCTAGTGGTTATTCCTTTTGATGGTTCACCAAGAATTTGGTCTTTTGGGTGACTTTTAGCATATCTCCATTCTTTAGGTAGTTCTAGATTTTTTATGATGTTTTCATTTGAAGTTTCATTATTATTTTCTTATTTTAATTCAAGATCTTCTACTTTTTGTGAGATATCTTCTTTTTCATCTTTCTTAACTTTATTGTCATAATTATTTGATTCATTAAACGTTATGTGTATTGATTCAATAATAGTAAGAGTCCTTTTATTATAAACCCTATAAGCTTTACTATTTGTTGAGTAACCTAAGAAAATTCCTTCATTAGATTTTACATCGAACTTTCTTAGATCATCTTCAGTATTAAGAATAAAGCATTTGCACCCAAATATATGAAAGTAGGAAATGTTGAGTTTTCTTCCTTTCCATAATTCATATGGTGTTTTGTCTATACTTGATCTTATGGATACTCTATTTATAATGTAACAAGCTGTATTCACAGCTTCTGCCCAAAAGTATTTAGGTAGATTATTTTTGTTTAACATGGTTCTTGCCATTTCTTGTAGGGTTCTATTTTTTCTTTCTACAACTCCATTTTGTTGTGGAGCCCTAGGTGCTGAAAAATTATGGTTTATTCCATGTTCATTACAGAATTTTTCAACATCTTTGTTTTTAAACTCCCTACCTTGATCACTTCTAAAATTAGTTATACTATAGCCCTTTTCATTTTGTAATTTCTTGCATAAGGCAATTAGCATATCACAAGCTTTGTCTTTGTTTGCTAAGAATAATACCCAAGTGAATCTTGAATAGTCATCTACTTTTACAAAAGTATATTGTTTGCCTCCTAAGCTTAAGGTTTTAGTTGAACCAAATAAGTCTAAATGCAAGAGTTCTAGGGGTCTTTTAGTAGATATGTATTTTTTCTTTTTGAAACTTATTTTGACTTGCTTTCTTTTTTGGCATGCATCACACACCTTGTCTTTTATGAACTTAGTATTTGGTAATCCTTTTACAAGATTTTTCTTAGATAATTTGGATAAAAGGTTCATGCTAGCATGTCCTAGTTTCCTATGCCATAACCAACTTATTTCATTCATTGCTGCCAAACAAGTTACGTTTTGATTTACGAAGTTCTCAAGGTTTATACAATAAACATTATTTATCCTATGAGCTATAAACAAGGTTTCATTGTTCTTAGGATTTTGGATAACACATTTTTCTTTCTTAAAAGTTATTTCGAACCCTTTGTCACTTAATTGGCTTATGCTTAAAAGATTGTGTTTTAATCCTTCTACTAATAGCACATTATCAATGGTAAGAGAGGGCTCTTTACCTATTTTCCCAATGCCAAAAATTTTACCTTTGGCATTGTTGCCGAAGGTGACGTATCCCCCATCCTTTTGTTTTAATGTGGTGAACTTGGTTCTATCACCTATCATGTGCCTTGAACACCCGCTGTCTAAGTACCATTTATCCGTTGACGGTGTAGTCCTAAAGCATACCTACAATGAGGGATTCATTGTATTAGTCTTTGGAACCCAAATTCTCTTAACTTTCTTTGAATTTTTTTAGTTCCATTATTTACTTTCCATTCACCTTGTACTTTGACATATTTTCTTTTTAGAGGGAAATTGAACATTATATGACCCTTAGTCTTGCACATGTAGCAAGTAGTGTGTTCATGTTTGTTATTTGAAGAAGTGCTAGCATAGTGCTTGACTTCTTTGACAAAATATCCCATGTATAATTTTTTATTCTTTTTGTTTGTTTTTCCATTATAACCTATTCCTTCTTTGTTTCCATTTAGTTTTTGTTGTTCAATCATGTTTTCAAAATTTTTTTTTCCTTTGGTAAAGTTATATATAATTTTCTTTTTATCTTCTACTGATTTTTTAAGTTTGATTATCTCTAACTCCTTTTTATTTAAATTATCTTCTTTAATTTTTCCTATCGCTTAAGTAATTTCTTTTATTTTATCTTCTAATTTTTCAATACAAAAATCTTTCTTCTTTTCACTGGTTTTAGATGTTTCAAGTTACTTCATTAATTCTTTATTTTGATCTTTCAAAGTTATATTTCTCTTGGAAATTTTTATGAATCTCTTATGTAAAGAAAACAACTCAGCTTGTAATTCTTTATAAGAAGGCATGCTATCACAAGACTCATCACAAGACTCATTGTAAGATTCTGTAGAGGAATAGTAGGAGTTTACCTCTTCCTTATTAGCCTTGAAGCATTTATTTGCCATCTCTTGTCCACTTGACTCGTTTTCCATCTCGCTAGTGCTTGAATCATCCCAAGTGGCCTTCATAGCTTCCTTCTTTTTCTTCTTGTCTTTCTTAAGTAACAGGCAGTCCGACTTGATATGCCCTGATATCTTACAATGATAACATATAGAAGGTTCATTTTTACTTTTATTTTATTTTCTATTTGTCTCTCCTTTTTCAAGTTTCTTTTTATTAAACTTTCTAGGAAACCGTTTATTTCTCCTATAGAATTTGCCTAATCTTTTAGTGATGAATGCTAATTCATCTTGATCTAAGTCACTTGATCCACTTTCTTCTTCACTTGAGTTGTTACTAGAAGCTTTTAATGCAGTTGACCTTTTATGCTTGGGTTCAAGATTTCTTTCCTTTAAGGCCATTTCATAGGTAAGTAGTGAACCTATGAGTTCATCTAGAGAGGTGGTCTTTAGGTTTCTATCTTCCGTGATAGCTGTAGCCTTTGGTTCCCATATGGAGGGAAGGTCTCTTAGAATTTTTCTTATCATTTCATAGGTAGTATAAATTTTTCTTAAGGCACTTAAGAAATTGATTATGCGGGTAAATCTTGTGTACATACTTGATATGATTTCATTTGAATTCGTTTTGAATGCTTCATATTCGCTTGTTAACATGTCTATCCTATTGTCTCTAACATCTATTGTTCCTTCATATGTTACTTCTAATTTGTCCCATATTTCTTTAGCCGTCTTGCAGGCCATGACCCTATTAAATTCGTTAGCATCTAAAGTACAGTATAAAACATTTATAGCACTTGAACTGATTTGAAGCATTTTATAATCTGAATTGGTCATATCCTTTTTCTCTTTTGGAATATGTTTTCCATCTACTATCTTAGTGGGAATAAGGTCTCCATCCATAATTACCTCCCATGCTTTCCAATCCATGTGTTGGAGATAGATTTGCATTCTTTTTTTCCAAAAGGTATAGTTGTGTCCACAAAAGATTGGTGGATGAGTTGAGGATTGGCCCTCACCGAAGGGTGCTACTCCTATATTTGCCCTTTGATCTTTTTATAGTTTCTTGTTAGGAATTACTATAACTAGGCTCTGATACCAATTGAAATTGGAATAACTTTTCCAAGAAGGGGGTGAATTGAGATTTAAAAATTTTATTCCTCCTTTTTAATACCTTTTGTGTTATAATAATAATCAATGCTTAAATACAATCAAAATTAATTCAGGTAATTACAATCAAAGTAAAATTATCAACCACTCAATTCTTGTAATAATAGTGATGTATCAATATGAAAATTTGCTGAACTTGTATAAGCAATGTATCAATATGAAAATTTGCCGGACTTGTATAAGCCCCGTATCACAATTACACTTCTTCCCAATATTCAACTTTTAAATAAACTTTTAGTATAATAAGTTAAGGAAGATCAACCAACGTAGTCCCTTTCGGTTTCCGCAATCAATGTTGATCAAATCAAAACAAATTACCTTCTGATTTATTTAACAATCGAACACTTAGAATTTATTAATTTTAAAGCAACCACACAGATTGTAACTTTTGCTGAAAAATAAAGAGTAGGGAAGAGAAAGAAGAACACAAGGTTTTACGAGGTTCGGCTTCAATACAGGCTAAGTCCTCGCCCTTTGCAAAATCACCAAAGGATTCACTATCACCGTTCCTTTACCAGGCGGAACAATACCAGTTACAACACTCCTTGGGTAAGGCTAGAACCCGCCTTCTCCAAACAATATCCCCTTGTTTGGTCCAACGATTTAGCACTCGAACTGTCAATCAATCTGTTACAAAGATATAAAACAAGGCGTATAAGAACTTGTTCTTCAAAGAGCTGATTAGTACAAATTGAAAAACTATGTACTTTAGTAAATCCAGAATATGAAAATTCAATATGAAGCTCTAAAGATTTATCACCATAAGAATCTTTCAATAGATGAAAGAATCAACAATCGATACACAATCACAGTGAGAAACTTAGTAAGACTTCAGAGATTTTTGTGAGTGATGAGAGCAATAGAAAGCTTTCAGAATTTCAGTAAGCTTTGAGAGAGTATGATAGATGAATTGATTTCTTGGGCTCTAAATTAATGAACCTTGAGGGTATTTATAGATGTAGAAAGACTTCTTGCTTGTTCCCCGAGTTTACTTGGAGTAGGGTCCAAGTTGTAAATTAGTTTGGATTTCAAATAATTTAAATTTCAAAAATATGCCCGTTGGAAATTTTAAAATTTGCCGCAAGTCAGACGACTGTGTAGTCACTGGCAGTCGGCTGTCCATGTATTGCAACTACAAAATTCACAAATAGAGAGGTGGCGATCACCTATCCTCAAAGTGGCAATCGTTTGTCACCAGAACAACTCAGTTTTAAACCATACTCAGAATTGTGGTAGTCGGCTGACAAAACATGCACAAACGTCTCAGTTTTCACTGGCAGTCATCTATCAGCTGGTTGACAGTCATCTGTCAGGCTTCTGTTCTTCTTAGTTTAGGTTGTTTAACTTGTCAGTCGTCTATCCTTATACAGACAGTCGTCTGTCAGCTGACTGTTTCTCTTTTCAAGTCATTTTTGATTTCTCTCTCTTTTGTTTAATTAACCTTATAATTTTAACTTGTTTTAACTTTGAAAAACATGTTCCAAGGTTTTAAAACTTTAGATTTCTAAGTGTGTCTTTGCCTAATGAGCTTCAAAATGAAAATTCATATTTGAATCAACTTTGAAGTACTTACAAAGCTTGTTCTATAAACACATTTGACACTTCTTTGCTTTGAGTCCTTTTAATGCTGCTCTTTAATCTTTCAGACTTCTATGAGCTTTCATTATGGATCTCTGGTATTCATGTGTCACTTTCCTTATTCCTTGATCCTTGTAAGCTTTCATATCAGGGTATGTGAAATTTGAGCAAATCATTTTTACCTGAAATAATATCACTTGGAAACACATTAGATAACTTTACTTTGTTATCATCAAAACCAAGAGTTTGTAAGCCTAACTAGGCTAACACATAGTTTGAATATAAATTCTTATCCTTTGTTTCCAAAATGTATAGTTTAAACCACAAAAGATAGGAGGCCTAGTTGAGGATTGACCCTCTTCAAAGGGAGCTACTCCTAGGTGTGCCATCTAGATCTTTATATAAGTACTTGTTAGGATTTGTTATAACCTCGCTCTGATACCAATTGAAAACTAAAGTGTAGTTCCAAGAAAGGGGGCGGGGGTGAATTGGATAATTAAAATTTCTTTTAAATTCCTTTTATGAATTCTCAACCTTTTGTTTATTTATCAAATACACAACAAGTACTTAATTAATTATTCAAACCACAAACCAATACTAAACACAACAAAATTGGTTTATAAGTTCAACAAAAAATTAGTTAAGTTATAAACTTTTATAACTAAGTGTAAGTATGGTAACTTGTATACTTTGTGGATTTTTAGATTTTCTTCTAACAATTTAAGTCTTCCAAAATGATCAAAACAAGATATACTATGCAACTCTATGGCAATTCTCATCTTTTACAAGAATTCAAAGTATTTGTTTGTTTACAGCCCTATTTATATGAATTTGATTCAATCCTTGTATTAATGAATTTTTTTTTTCTCAATATGATGCACAATTTAAAATCCAACACTCTTTCCAAAAGCTTAGACTTTAAATAAACTTTTAGTTTAAGAGTCTTTGGGTGTTAACCAATCAACGTACTTTTTTATGGTTTCCAAAAATTATTGATCAACCAACGTACTCCCTTTCAGTTTCTACAATCCTAAAAATAAATTAAACTTCAATTTATTTAATTTCCAAACTACGTAGTATTTATGATCATGAAATTTAAAACATCCGTGCAGTTTATAAGTACGCTGGAATTTAAAGAGAATAGGGAAAGAGAGTGAGGACAAGAGTTTTTACAAGGTTTGGCTTATCCCCAGCCTATGTTCTCACCTTTGGCCAATACCACCAAAGGATTCCACTTTACCGTTCCTTTCCGGGTGGAACAAACCTTATATACTCCTTCAATAGGCTAGAGCAACGCCTCTCCAAGTGATACCCCACACTCGGTCATTCTTTCAATATACTAGAGCTACACCTCTCCAAGCGATACCCCATGCTCGATCGGCAATCCAAATCAATCTTGAACCATCAAAGAACTACAAGAATACAAAGATAAACTCTACGTACAAGAACACTCTCACAATGAGCAGATTAGTACAAATTTAAACATTATGTACTTCAATATTAAATATCAATAAAAAATACAATTGAAGCTTAAGAGAATTTATCACTGAGTTCCTTCTAGATGAGAATTAACAACTCAAAACTCAGAAGTAGGATGACCAATACTTCAGAAATTCGATTGTGCAAAGATTTGAGCAAGAGTGGTCTTTAGAAGAAAAATCAAGTAGAGTGCTTGAATGGTGATTATATGCTTGGTGATTTAATTCATTGGGTTTAAGATGTATTTAAAGAGTTTTTAGAATGAGTTTCATTGTTTCCCATATTGCTTGGAGTGTCCCCCAAGTTTTTATAGCATTTATATTTGAAAAACTAATTTTTGAAAATTTCCCATTGAAGTTCAAATTTTAAAACCTCTGTAGGTCAATCGGCTGAGACTGGGCCTGTTTTGTATAGGGTTAGCTGGCTGGCCAGTCGATTGAGTCCATTTTGTTTGTCCAGAAATTAAAACATTTAATTGTAAGTTGGCTGAGTGAACATCGTTCATTTTGGTCAGTCGGCTGGACAATCCAATTCGTCAGTTGGCAGAGTGAACACAGTTCATTCAGGTCAGTCTGCTAGACAGTTCCATTTTTCAAAAACTTTCATTTTTAAAGCTTTTAACTTTTGTTGTTTGAAAAACTCAAATGTGACTTTTAAAATCATTTTCCAAGGTTTTCAAAAATTGGTCTCTAAGTCAATATTGCATCCTAAAGAGTTTCAAAGTATTTCATAAGATATTTTAACAAGATGTACTTACATAAAGATTTCTTAAGACTTTTACATTCTAAACACTTAAGTTTTCATGCTTGCTTTGTCTTCAAGCTTTAATATACTTTGAGCTTTCTCTTTAATGTTCATGCTCTCATAATCTTCAAGCTTTAATATATTATCTTGGAATCCATGCTTTTAAGCTTCTTTTGATCATATTTCTTTGGATTTTAAGCTTTCAATGGATCCTTGTGAACACTTGACCTTACTTTCTCATAGTTGAGTCCTAAAATGTCATCACTTAACCAAATATGTTAAATTCCTCTTGTTTGTTGTCATAAAAAAAAAAAATGTTGAACCTTGTAAGGCCAATAGATTTTTTGCAGCCTACATGCACCACTGCACCATCTTACACTGCTTTACCTAATAACAAACTTAATTTCATGATTTAGCGTGGGAGGATGTCATTGATACCTTAGTTCTATGGAACAAAATCTGAGTGTCCTTATCAGCACCTGATAGATTTTGAGTTGACTTGCAATAATTTTTTTCCTAGTACTAGAACTGATGAATTTACTAGACTTTGTTTATTTACTTCCTCTTTGAAGGATAAAGTGAAGATGTGGTTTAATTCTTTAATGCCTCATTCTGTTTCTAATGGGAATGATATGGAACGTGAATTTTTGCATAAATTTTCTCCCTCATAGAGAACTCAATTTTTAGAGGCACATGTTAGTCAATTCAAGGAAAGAGCTGACGAGACATTTCATGAAAGTTGGAAGTGATTTAAAGATCTGGTTAATATGTGTTCCTACCATGGATTTGAATCATGACGCTTGGTCGACTATTTCTATACTGGGTTGACTCCTGACTCAAAATAGTTCATCTATACTATGTGTTCAGGAAATTTCTTCGACAAGGAGCCTGATGAGGCATTGAGTCTTCTGGATCATTTAGCTGAAAATGCTCAGCAGTGGAACACTAGGATTGACAAAAGACCAATTGCAGCTCAATCATTGAGAGCAATACATGAGGGAGAGTAGTATGAATTGAAAGATGATTATGATGTTGAGGCATGTCTGGCTAACCTTACCAAAAGATTGGATGCTATGATGAAAAAGGAGAATAGCACAGAGCAATTTTGGAATCAACCTTCCCAATCCTATGCATCCCCTTATCAGCCGATATATCATCCGGTTGTTCCTCAACATTAGTATTAGCCACAACAGATCTCTTAGAGCTATGCACCTTTAGGATTTCAATCTAATGTAGCACTTGCTCCACCGAAGAAGTCTCTTGAGGATACTCTTCAACAATTCATGCAGCTTTAGGTCATAACTAACAATTAGTACACTCAGGCCATAATGAATTGTGGGACACCATTAATGAGATAAGCACGAAATTGAATATCTTAGAAAAAGGGAAATTTTCGGTACAACCTCAGCCTAATCCTCAAGAGTACCAGCAGCAACAGCAATAATACATAATGTTTCTCTTGATACAGTGGAGGCTGTTATTACTTCGAGAAGTGGAAAAAAAAGTTTCCCAACCAGAGATACTCATCGACAGACAAATAGTTGTCCCAACACCTAAAGTTACAACTGATACAGATGAAACCAAAGAAAAATAAGAGGAAGCGAGCCCAGAATTTAAGAAGTTAGTTAATGAGGAGGCCGAGACTAATAAGGAGTACTAACCTGTGGTACCTTATCCTTAGAGATTGGCACTCATGGAATCGTCACTCTCTACTAGAGTAAATGTCAAGGAATGTAATGCTGAAGTAAATCCTTACAGTGGTAAGGTGATTGGTACACCCGATAAAGAGGGTGAGCAGAATGGTGAGAATTTAACTTTTAAGGAGCTAGGTAAAAAATTTAATGTTGATGTTTCTGAAGAACCAAAGGTAACTGCTCCGACAACTTTTCCTCAAAACCAGTTCTTAAAGAAGTAAATTTCCTGGAAAACATACTGAATAAAGATCCTTTCTTATTAAGAAAGTCAATCTGCACATGTATTGTCTAGTATTTTGAAGAGTATTAATTCATTTGAGGCTAAATTTTGTGCAGGTAATAAAACTGATTCATTGTGGTAGCTTAAATTTGGAGACTCGCCAATTCAATTTATAAAACTATACCCACCAGAAGAAATTCCTCTAGAGCCTCCTCCATACATATTGTGTTGTTTTTCTTTTCTTTATTTTCATTTTGTTTTATTTTAGTTTATTTTCAGGTACATTTTTTCTTAGCTTTTTTTTTCCCTTACTTCTCCACCCAGGTATGCTCTACTTCCCCCGTGCACATCTTTTCTATTTCCCATATGCTTTCACATCGAGGACAATGTTCCACTTTAGTTGGGGGGATGAGAAAATACATTGAAAAAAAAATTTGTATGGATGATTAGACCATGATTAACACTGACTTATACTCTTTACATACTTGCATATAACCCAGAAGTTACACACTTGGGTTATTTATGTGTAGTTTCTCCTTATATGGCTAATCTAGGAATTGTAACTCCATGAAGGTTAACTGGTAGTTCATTCGTGTTAATATGGCTATATAAACTCTTGTATTTACATGGTATCTCATGAGATTAAAAATACACATTTATGTGACTTGTAGCACTTAGGGTTCCTTGTGAGCATTGAGAGAGCACACGTGGCAACTTTGACACCTAGTGAGATACTGTTGAGCCATTTATCATTCTTTTGAGTTTTTGATGCCAACTCAGAGTTCATGAAACTCAATTTTCCCTTTTTTTGTGGATATTCTTTGTACACTAGTCTCGATTTTTGACTTGCTAGCCTAGAGGTGACATCTAGTGGGGAGATAGAAACCTATGTCTTGTAGCCTACTCAAGATGTGAAGGCTGGGCCAACCCTAAAAATAGACTTAGTTCATGGACTACTGTTCGAACTTAATTCACATGGGTGGTATGAAAACAACAAAAGAAGTGTAATGATTGTCCTAATTGACCATGAAAAGAAAGAAATTGAAGAATGAGCAGAAAAAAAAGAAAAAAAGAAATAGAAATGCACCATAATGGGGTGAAAGATTAATACCTGCTCCACACAACTACAACAAAAAGTCATAGACACGACACATGTTCTCCACATATGAAAACTCTTCACCCGCCTAATGCCTCAGATGTATTCATGCTTGATTTGTGAATAAGTTGTTCTAAGGTGGTCTTAGTTGGATATGGTGAGTAGGTGAGAAGATGTTAGGGTGAAGGACCCAACACCTCACAAATAGGCTAGATCCTTTTTTGACTAGTCCACTTCATACATTTAGCATTTGTTCCCTGTAATATGTGGGATGTTTGATCATGACAATCCTCCTCACATATGACTAGTGAACCCATCCTTTTTGAGTATTTTTGAGGGTATACCAGCTAGGTCGAGTCAAAACAACCATTCTATAGGTGTCCATGGATATCCTGGGTGTAACGAGTCATACACATTACACATGCCTCGAGATTTCGCCTATTTATACTCGAATTTATATGGTTACATTAACTCTGAATTGTATTGCTAGTTGAATCTATGTGAGTATACTGTTATTAATAACTATATAATGATGAAACTTGCATAAGTGACTTGCTTCAGAGTTTCATGAATTGTGAATGAATGAGTTTGTGTGTAATCTGGTTATAATCTTCTATGTGAAATGATATGGTTGCGTCGTATGTGCATTCATTTAATATTTATTGGAATTAGTGTTTGTGAGTACCACCCTGGATTGCATTCACGTTATTTGCTAGAGACTAGCAAAACGTTAGTTGGGGGGGGGGGGTGTGATTACACATCAAAGATGCGTAATTAGGCATTTAAATTCATGCATTAAAGGTCATAATTTTAATTAAATGCCCAATTATGTCTAATATTTTAATCATTGAGCTCACACGATAATTTTAAGATAATTACCCTATTTGTTGCCGAAAATTTATGGACACTCATGTTTTATTATTGTAGGATAATTTTTGGACATTAAATTTGAAATTAGAATGTATGCGAGCCATGAGCATGAAGAGGTTCCGTGTACGTGAGCATTAAATGAGATTACGTATCAAAGATAATTTTCGAAAGCCAAGCCGTATTTGTGGAGGGCTGAGTACGTGAGCCAGAGTCCAAAACAAGACCGTGAGCATCCGAGGCTTTCCTGGACATTTCAAGGGATTTCTTGGACATTTAAAAGGAAATCAAGAAGGAAAAAAATATATAGTGTGTGAAGACATGCAACTCGTGTATGTGCGTGGCCGTGCGTGTATGTGTAATGGAAGGCTGGCTAGTGGGCCATGAGCCTGCCATGCAAGGTGGAGCTAGGCTATGCTTGTGAGGATCCATGAAGAAAACCAAGAGATGGGTAGATGGAATTTGGAATTAAAGGGAGAGTATGGGCTTCACGCATGGATGTGACCACGTGAAGTGGTGGGCTTCCCATGCACTGAAGAAAGTTGGGTCCCTTTGGGGCTGCTGGCAGCCGAATTAAAGAGAAGGCTGAGGACTTTAATGAATAAAAAAGTTGCTTTTGAGGGCATTAAAGGAAAGGGGAAGGCTTGATTTTAAGGGTTTTAATAAGATAGGGTTTTTTAGGAGGCTTTTGGAGGGTTTCTTTGGCTTTGGCAGTAGGCAGCGTTGGGAGACCTGAGCAGCAGCAACAGCAGCAACTTTGCTGCCTGTGGAAGAACCCGAGCAACCCTCTCCTCCAACTCTCTATACAACTATTCTTCTCTCTCTCTCTCTCTCTCTCTCTCTCTCTCTTATTACTTTGCTTTATTTTTATTTTTCTTTTGAAGTATTGTTAAAGTTTAAATTTTTTTAGCAGCAGCAAGTTTTAATTTTTTTTTCCTACTTTAATTAATTATTTTTGCTTTAAGTTTGTTTTTGACTATTTAATTTAGCTTCTCTTCATCTTATTTAAATACCTTGTTTTAGGATTCAAACAATTTCTTTGGACATTCCATTAATAAAGTTCGCATTTTCATTTAGTATTTTTGCGAGAGTTTAATTTTTCTTGATCTCAACATTAAATTTGGTATTTTTATTTAGTTAAATTTTATTATTTTGTATAGTTTGTTTTTATTCAGTTGAATGATTGCAGGGCTTATTTCTTTCGTTATCCTGGTATTGAGTCTGGATTTTATTCAGTTATTTTATGTGTGTTATATTTTTAGCTGGAGTTTAATTTCGTCACCAAAATCTTAAAAACCCCATAGAATGAATTTGAACCATGTTTAGTAAACATTTCTTTTCTTAATTTCTTTTGGGATTACACAAACTTTGGAACTAAACTGCATTCCCCAAGGAGATGATCTGGCCCTTGGGCTAATTATTACACGACTAAACTCCTATAGTTTGAATAGCTTTTGAATTGCTCATTTTTAGAGTGAGTCACTATTCCAGAACTCCCTCACAACCTCGGATCTCCATCTTTGTCATTGACGTTCTTCATCATCGTTGTCCTCGTCGTCCCTGCCGTCGTGACTCGCGAGTCGTGACAATAACAATCATCATCATCATCATCATTGTCCAAGCATCATCTACTCACTACTGCCACTGTTTTCTCCTTCCTCTGTTCCCCATTCCCAAACCTTCATCTTTATCCTCCACTCACCTAGAGATAGCATCGTCGGTCGCCACCACGTTCTCTCTCCGTCCAATTCTATCTTCGGGTTGTGGCCGCAGATTTGTAGTTTTCTCTGCTTTTTATTTGTCGACTACTAGCGCATCACTCCCTCTTTAGCGAACCAGTGTCGTCAATGCTCACTGACGTTGCTGAATCTCTGTCAGCCATCCCTCACCCTTTGCAATCTGATTCTTCAGCTGCTGCAATCGCCAAAGATCCCATCAATCCCATGGCCACCGCAGGCTTTTCCACTCCTCTCCTTTTCCATACCCTTACTTATATGATCACCATCAAGTTATCCTCTACAAATGATCTTCTCTAGCATAGTCAAATTCTTCACGTAATTGAGAGCCAAGATCTACTCAGTCATCTAGATGGTTCACTTGTCCCACCTTCAAAATTTGACCCCGCCATCTCTTAGAAACCAAATGAGACCTACCTTGCGTGGAGGGCTACTGACCAATGCCTCCTTTGTCTTCTTCGTTCCTCTCTCACAGAAGAAGCTCTAGCTGAAATTGTTGGTCTTTCTACTCCACGAGAGGTTTGGCTTACCTTGGAGACCACCTTCAATCATCGGTCCAAGGCCTGTGAGATTCATCTCAAAGATGAACTTCAGTTAATGTGAAGAGGTTCTAGACCCGTTTCTAAGTTTGCTTGAGCCTTCAAAACCCTCTATGATAAGCTCCATTCCATCAGTCGTCCGGTTGATGGCACAAATGACTCACTCGAAAAATTAGCAGCTCGGAAGCTATCCCAAGTATAGGAGTTCTATCATGTAATATTCAGCCCAAAGATCAGATCATCTCCTCAGGGAATGCGGTTTAATCTTAAATTTTACGTATTTCCAATTGAAAAAAAAAAGTTACTGAACTCAGTTCAGATTCAGGTTCTTTGGTTGTTTGAAATTTCTCTTGACAAATTAAATGAACATGCAATTTAAACTCTAAAACCTAACATGCACTAAATTTAATAACGAGAAACGGAAATCCTACGTTTAATCATATAGGAATTGAAACATGCATTTAAACTCCGGAATAAAAACTAAAAACCGAACTTTTAACAAAATTAAGAACTTGAATCAAAATCAAACTTAAATGCAAACAAGAACTCAACAAAAATTAACGCTTTAACAACTTAAACGATAACCGAACACGATAAAAATGGGAACTTTCAATAAGATTAAACCTAAACTAAATCGAACTTCGACAAACAAGATTTTAGATTTAAGGGGAACTACTAATTTAACTTCTAAACAAAAATATAATTTTTTCCCTTTTTGTATTTTATTTTATTTTTTTTCAATAACCAAATTGGACCTAAATCAATTAACTAAATAACTCGAACAATAATTAAATCTAATGCTAAGTTTAATTGAGAGAAAAAAAAACTTTAATAATAATAATAATAATAATACCAACACAAAGACTCAAAACTTTAAACTTTAACTAAAACTCAATGAAAATTAATAAGATTCATTTAATTATTTTAAAGCAAAAATAAAGGAAAAACAAAAAACAACTAAAAGAGAAGATATGAAAGAAAAGAAAAAGAAAAGAGAGAGAGAGAGAGAGAGAGAGAGAGAGAGAGAGAGAGAGAGAGAGAGAGAGAGAGAGAGAGAGGTGGAGTAAACAAAAGCTGGCTGTGGTGTGTAAGCAAGAAGAATAAGAGAAGGGCCGAGAGTGAGAGGGGAGCTGGGGACAGTGCATGAGAAAGAATGGAGAAGAGGGTCGGCTACTCGGGCAGGCAGAAGAAGAAGAAGAAGAAGAAGAAGCAAGGAGGAACGACAACAAGGAGCAGGGGAAGAGAAGGAAGGAAGAGAAGAGAAAGGAGAAGGGAGAAGGGAAAGAGAGAAAGGAAAAGGGAGAAGAAGAAGGTGCACCCCCATCGAATGAGAAAAGAAAGAAATTTATAAGGGAAGAGGGCCACTGCCCTACCCAGCGAGACACCCAGACCCGGTTGCATGGTCAGGTCACATCAAAGTTTTAAATTTTTTTTCTTTTCCTTTTTTTTTTTTTTTCTTTTTATCATTTTTTTTTCTGTGAACAAGGCCAATTTTAATCCTTCTAGAGCCCGTTTCTCTCAAAATTCAAAATACAGAAGTTGTAAATAGTCTTCTCATCTTTCTCCAGGATTTCGAATCGTCTCAATCAGAGCTTGGACAAAAAAGTTACGTGCAAGTTACAAAATGGTACCGGTTTTAGCTCCCGATAATTTTCCTGTGATAAAAAATGTCAAAAATTCATAAATTACTCAATGAAACCAAATTATTATAAATAGGATATTGTGTTAAAATATTGAGAGTAATAAGTATTTAATTAAAAATATAAGCCCCAATGCATGAATTAAAATGCTTAATTACGCAGTTTAAGCGCGTAATCACACCCCTAACTAACGTTTTGCTAGTCTCTAGAAAATAACGCAAATGATTTTAAGGGTGGTATCCACAATTACTAACTCCAGCCAATATGTAATCAATGCCCATGTAACACAAACATACCGTTTCACATATAGGAATATAACTGAATTTCACACAAGTTCGTTCATATTCAATGCACCCAACTACGAAGCACGTCCCTCATGCAAGTTTCATTATTTATATAGCAATTAAGAACAGTATACTCACATGAAAATAACCAGTGGTATAATTCAGAGTTAATGCGGTCATATAAGTTCAAGTATAAACCGGTGAAATCTTGAGGAATGTGTGATTCATTACAACTAGGATACCAGTAAACATCTACAGAACGGTCGTTTTGACTTGGCTTGACTGGTATACCCTCAAAAACACTAAAAAAGAATGGGTTCACTCATCATATGTGAGGAGGAGTATCGTGATCAAACATCCCACATATTGTAAGGAACAAACGCTAAGTAGATAGAGTGGACTAGTTTGAAAAGGATCTAGCCTATCTGTGAGGTATTAGGTCCTTCACCCTAGCATCTTCTCACCTACTTGCCATGTGTAACCGAGACCACCCTAGATCAACTTATTCACAAACTTGGCGTGAATACATCTGAGGTATTAAATAGTTGAAGAATCTTCATACGTGGAGAACATGTGTCGTGTCCCTGACTTTTTGTGGTATTTGTGCAGAGCAGGCATTAGCATTTCATTTCATGTGCATTTCAATTTGTCTTATTCTTTCTTCTGCTCATTCTTCACTTTCTGTCTTTTCTTGATCAATTAGGACAATCATTACACTTCTTTTGTTGTCTTCACACTATTTATGAGAATTACGTTCGAACAATAGTCCATAAACTAAGTTTATCTCTAGGGGTGGTTCAACCTTTACATCTTGAGTAGGCTACAAGACCTAGGTTTCTATCTTCCCACTAGATGTCACCTCTAGGCTAGCAAGTCAAAAACAGAGACTAGTGTACAAAGAATCATCCAGAAGCAAGGAGAATCGAGTTTCATGAACTTTGATTTGATGTTAACACTCAAAAGGATGATAAATAGCTCAAGGATATCTCACAAGGTGTCATAGTCGCCACGGGTGTTCTCTTAGTGCTCACAAGGAACCCTAAGTGCAATGAATCACATGAATGTGTCTATGAGCCTCATGAGATGGCGTGTAAATATAAGAGATTATATAGCCAGATTAACATGAGTATACTACTAATCAATTCTTCATAGAGTTACAAAGTCATATAAAGAGAAACTACACATAAATGACTCAAGTGTGTAATTCTTAGGTTATATGCAAGTATGTGAAGGGTATAAGTCAGTGTTAATCATGGCATAGTCGTGTAATTCCTTAACACTCTTTCTTTCTTTCTTTGTTTCTTTTTTTTTTAAAATATAAAACCCCGCAAATAGACGTGCACTGTGTCATATGCAAATGCTCACCCTCCAACTAAAGTGGAACATTGTCCTCAATGTGAAAGCATAGGGGAAATAAAAAAACTGTGCATGGGTGTACAAACTAATAGAACATCACTACCAACTAATGCGATTGAAAAAAGAAAAGAAAGATGCAAATAAAAAACAAATAAGACGAAAAGAAAAAAATGAAAAAGAAAAATAGTAAAATAGAAAGGTCAGAGGACTCCCCTAGGGCCTTGCAGAAGTAAGACCTCTTTATTGGGATCGAATGGAATCATAAAGGGCTTTAGACGCTGTCCATTGACTGTGAAGCGGTTGCCACTCTTTGGATCTACAATCTCTACTGCGCCATGAGAATGAACTTTTTCAATGACGTACGAGTCACCCCATTGGGATTTTAGTTTCTCAGGAAACAAATGCAATTTTGAGTCATAGAGAAGCACTTGCTGAGAGGGGAAAAGTTGTCATGTAGTGTTGACCCTATGGGTCATACCCTGTTTTGATTATGACAGATACTCTAGTATTTAATGGTTTAATGAGTTTGTGTGCAGGACCGATCGAACGTATCCTATGGTGCACGCACACGACACATGAAGTGAAGACCTGAAGACCCTACTTATGTTGTATTGTAATTTAATCATTCATTTGGGTTTGTAATAGTAATTAGGAGAACATGGTCTGTAATAATTAATGCCTTACCTGCATGGAAGGATCGATAAACTCAAGACCATAGATGGACTTTAGGGAACACTCTTCGGTCGAATTTTTTCGATGTCTTGAAAAAGGCCTAAAAATGACCCCAGGACACTCACTCATGCATATATATGAATGTTCATTTAAAAAGAGTGTTTGCATGCTTAAATGGGACAAAAATGCTCTAAATGGGTACTTTTGGTCGACCGTACTTCATAGTACAAATACTCACGGTCGACCGAACTCGGACCTGGTCAATCGTTTGACCACAGTACGGTCGACCGAACCGTTATAGTTCAAAATCCCCGGTCGACTGAAACCCTCCCGAGTTAAAGTTTGGCCACCCGGTCGACTGAATCAATTAGTTCATAAGGCCCTGGTCGACTGAAACCCACTGGGGTCAAAAGTTTGACCATCTGGTCGACCGACTACTTTTGTACTCCAACTACCTGGTCGACCGGAGGGTCCTCGAGAGAATTCCCAGTGGTCTGGTCGATCGACCCAGCCAGTTCAAAATGACCTGGTCGACCGAATCTCGGATATATGAAAAATCGCCTCATCCAGTCGACCGACAAGTTAGTTCATTTCAGTCCTGATCGACCGAACCATGAAAAAGGCTTCAGAATTAACGATACAGTCGACCGACCATTTAGTTCAAAATGCCCCTGGTCGACCGAACCATTTGAGTCCTGGTTGACCGAAACCTTTCTGGTCGACCGGACCTCTCGGGTTGCCCTTTAATTTTTACCGTGGTTAATATTTTTTAAACTGGGTTAACTTGGTTAAAATATAATAAAACTTTCCTAATAATCCCATATGTGTCCTTAACGGTTATATTTTAAGGCTAGTCTATATATACCCTCTCATTTGGAATAATTAGTAAGAAATTTAGCAAATATAATTAGCCAAAATCCTCTCAATCTTAAAAAGCCCATATTTCATATTCAAGTTTTAAACTCCTACTCTTACTCATTTATTTTGCAAATACCTCATTGTAAGAGTATTCTTGTGCTTATCTCACCTAGCTTATACTCTCTTTTGGTTGTTCTATTTGTGATCTATATTTCATAAAGAGTAAACTACAAGTTCTCCTAGGGGGCTTCATAAATAAGCCTTCCATAGGAAGACTCCCTTGGGCTTCTGAGTTTTACATTTTCATTGCGATACTCAAGAATTCATATTGAGTTTTGGTTGCGAAAAATATTTTACAAATCGTTTTTCAAATATCTCTTGTGATTTATCTTGAGAAAAATATTTTGAGATATTTGCTTGTGTGCTGAAGATCTTTGTTACTATACTTTTTGATTGAGAATATCTTCTTAATACAAAGATCAAATAAATATTTTTGCAAACCATCTTTGAATATTTCTTGTGGTTTATATTGAGAAATATTATTTGTTGAGATATTTGAAGTGTGCTTGTGATCTTTGTTTGTGCATTGTGACTGAAATATTATTTTGACACAAAGATCATACCATTTACACTCTCACGCACTGATTGTTATATTTGCATAAATATTTAAGAGTAAACACTTAGACTACATCGAGCTTATGGAATCCTATCTTTTGGTAGTGTATTGATTATATTGTGCGTAACTGGGTACATATCTGCTTTACACGAAAGCACAATCACTGTACCATTTGATTGTATTTCAAATCTATTGTATTTCCAGGCATGGGCTTGAAGAGGGAGACTAGCCCTGGAATAGTCTCGGATTGGCTTAGACCCAATTAGGAAAGTTAGGTGCGTCGTCATGTTAAGGCATGTAGGTTGAGGTCAACCCCGCTAATTGACCTGGTTAAGGTTGAGGTTAGCCCTGTGTTAATTGACCTGGTTGTTTAGGTGCCGCTCCACCCGTTAAGTGAGCCTATAGTGGTAATCCTTGTGCTTGTTGGCCAAGGCGGGGATGTAGGCAATTTGATCGAACCTCGATAACATTTCTGGGTGTCGTCTCTTTTATTGCTTTATTGTGCATGCCTGGTTAAACGTTTATTGTAGTTTAAATTCCATTGTATATTTACATTGATTTATTTTACATGCACTAGATTGACCTTAAGCTTGTGTAATACTGTTGTTAGTGGTTTGACTTATGGCAATAAACTTTAAAATACCAATTCACCCCCCTCTTGGGATTGCACCAAAGCTAACATGTAGCAACTTCATCCGCTCCTTGGCTAAGCGAGCATTGTCATAAGCTTCCCTCCTAGACTCTTCAAACTCACATACCTGCAATTTCCTTAAACCCTTGGCATCATCAAGTGAAAAGTTAATATGTTTTATGACCCATAAAGCACGATGCTGAATTTTAACAGGTAAATGACATGTCTTACCATAAACTAACCTTAAGGGAGACATCCCTAAGTTTGTCATGAAAGACATTCGGTAGGCCCAGAGTGCATCAACAAGTTTTTCTGACCAGTCTTTTCGAATAGCACGCACGGTTTTCTCAAGTATAATTTTGATCTCTCTATTGGCCAACTTGTCTTGACCATAGTCTGAGGGTGGTAGGGAGCAAAGACTTTATAGGTCACTCCATATTTTTGCATGAGTTTTTCAAAATGTTTGTTACAAAAATGCAACCCTCCATCACTAATGATCCCCTTGGGCATGCCAAAGCGTGCAAATAATTCCTTGAGAAAACGAATGACAACCCTGTGGTCATTAGTTCTACAAGGTATAACTTACACCCATTTTGAAACATAGTCCACAGCAACCAAAATGTAAGAATGCCCAAAAGAGTTTGGGAATGGTCCCATAAAGTCAATGCCTTAATAGTAAAAAATTTCAAAAGTCAAAATGGGAGACAAGCATTTTATTTTTTACTGTAATTTTCCCTAATTTTTGACAAGCCTCATAGGGTTTACAAAAAATTCTCAGCATCTTTGAATATAGTAGGCCAGTAGAGTCCACTTTGCAAAATTTTTGAAATGGTTTTCTTTGCAGCAAAGTGGCCTCCACATGCCCCACTATGACAAAAATGCATCACAGAAGTGAATTCATCATCAAGAACACATCTACGCACCAACTGATCAGAGCAATATTTAAACAGGTATGGATAATCAAAATAATAATGTCTTACCTAGGCAAGGAACTTATGCTTATCCTGAGTTAACCAATGTTCTGGCATTCGGTCAGTGACAAGGTAGTTCATAATATCGGCAAATCACGGAGTGTGTGACACCGCAAAAAGACGCTCATCAGTAAAATCATCATTTAAGGGAGAGGGAGATATAGACACCTTAGGTAGCTGGAAACGAGAGAGGTGGTCAGCTACAACATTTTTCACACCCTTTTTATCTCGAATAGTGATGTCAAAATCCTAGAGAAGTTGAATCTATATGATCAACTTGGATTTAACATCCTTCTTTACTAACAAATATTTCAGAGCAGAGTGATCAGTAAAAATAATAACAGGCGATCCAATGACATAAGAACAAAATTTTTCTAGGGCAAATACAACAATTGTTGGCCTTACAAGGCTTAATATCCTGTTTTGATGCTAACAAACAAATGAAACTTAACATATTTGGTTAAGTGATGTCATTTTAGGATTCAATGATGAATGCAAGGTCAAGTGTTCAGAAGGATTCATGAAAGCTTATATTTCAAAGAAGAATGATCAATATGAAGCTTAAATCATGGATTCAAAGATAAAGCTTGAAGATCATGAGAGCATAAGGATTAAAGAGAACTTGATGAAAGCTCAAAGAAAGATGAAGCAAGTATAAAGACCTCAAGGAATTCAAGAATTAAAAATTCAAAAGAGTCTATAGGAAATTTCATGTAAGTACTTCAAATAATTTCAATATGGATGAATTAAGTTCTTAAGTTAATTTCTTGGACCTAGATACATTTTAACATACTTGGAAAATATTTTTATAAGGTCAAAAATGATTTCAAAAAGATTAGAATCATTTTTGGAATTAAAAGCACCAAAAAGAGGTTTTTCGAAATCCTGTTAATTTTTATACATCCTATTTGAGATGCATTTTTCTCTATATCATAATCCTTATTTTAAACAATGTTCAACATGAAAGTTTTATGATTTTCTCTTAGATTTCGTTTGACACTAAGAACGTCAAATTTTGAGTTATATATAAAAAGTTATGACCAAAAGATTGAAGGGTACTCGAAGTTGATAGCTTGACAGCCGCCTGTCCATGTTCTTATAGGCGACTGTCAGTGAAATATGAGGCACCTATCTGTGTTTTGACAAGCGACTGACACCCTACTACCCCTTTAAAATAACTATACAGGTGACTATCCAAAATGTGACAGTCAACTATCACGCGACAGATTTTAAATTTCTATAACGGACAAATTTTTTAAATGAGATTGCTTGGGGCTCAAACTTTGTAAAAACTTGGGGAATACTCCAAGTCACTTGGGGATCAAGTTACATACCTTTTCAAGTCTATAAATAAGCCTCAAGATCATTGAATTAATTACCAAGAATCAAATTCAGCTATCAAACTCTCTCAACTGCTCTCATTATTGAAAGGCTCTCTTGCTCATATCTTGTGCACGAATTCAACTGGGTATTGCTGACATTCAATCATCAATCTTATGCTACAAATTCTAAATCTTTCAATCATTGAAAGAATTAATCGGTGATATAATCCCTTGAGCTTCAAGTTAAATTCCATATTGTTATTCACTTTGAAGTATATTATAGTGCTAAATTGTTGTACTAATCAGGTCTATTTGAGAGCATTCTTTGTACATCTATTTGATTTGTATCTTGTAGATATAGATGGTTCAAAGTTATTTGGATCATTGGCTAAACGTGGGGATATCGCTTAGGAGGCAAGCTTTAGCCTAATTGAAGGAGTGACCGAACGAGGGTACATCGTTTGGAGAGGCAGACTCTAGCCTACTGAAGGAGTGTGTAAACAGTGTTTTTCTGCCCGGTAAAGGTATTGATTTTAGTGAATCCTTTGGTGGTTTTACAAAGGTGAGGATGTAGGCTGGGTATAAGTCAAACCTCGTAAAAATCCTAGTCTCACTCTCTCTTTCCCTTACTCTTTATTTTCAGTACATATAAATTGTATGGATGATTTAATTTCTTAATCATATATACTATGTATATTTAGAAATCAAGTAAACTTAAAGTCTAATTTTGATTTGGGTTGCGGAAACTGAAAGGGAGTACGTTGGTTAAACCATACTTTGCGTAAACCATAAGAGAGTATGTTACTTAGTTAACACCCAAAGATAAATTTACTAAGAGTTTATTTGAATTCTGAATTTTGGGAAGAGTGTGAATGTTTTGTTGAAAATCACTTTGAGAAAGCTAATTCATTATCAAAAGGATTGCAATTAACCACATGACTTGAATCAAACTTTCATATTTTCAGGGCTGCAAATAAACAATAGCTAAAATCTTGTATCTTATATATCTTGGTTTGAATATTGTGTTTTGGATAATTGTTTTGCTTGATTGATTGGTTACTTGATTGTTTAAATAGTTGTGTTGTTGATTGTATAAAAGAAACTAAGTTCTTGTGTGATTGACAAATTAAACAAACAAGTCAAGAATTGGTTAAAAGAAATAAAAGAGGTTAAGAAGGCTTAAAAGGAATTACGAGAATTTTTTTTAAATCCAATTCACCCCCCTCTTGGGACTACATCTTAGTTTTCAATAGCTAAAAATTCCTTCTTAGTGGTGGTATAATTTTTCTGAGCATCATTCAAAGTTCGACTCGTTATCAACTCTTTGACCCAAAATGGCACCAAGGGCGTAGTCACTAGCATCAGTCATGATTTCAAATGGTAAGTCCCACCGAGGAGGTTGCATAATAGGCCCAATAGTCAAATGTTTCTTTAGCATTTCAAAAACCTGTTGACATTCATCAATCCACAAAAATTCAGTCTCATTCTGTAATAAAGTACATAATGGTTTAACAATACTACTAAAACCCTGAATAAAACACCTATAGAAGCTGACATGACCAAAGAAAGAACGGATATCCTTAACTATCTTAGGGATAGGTAACTGGGAAATCAGCTCTACCTTGGCCCTGTCAACCTCTATACCACGTTCAGAAGCCAAATGACCAAGTACTAAACCACTACTTATCATAAATTGACATTTTTCCCAATTCAAAACCAAATTCTTTTCCTCACATCTTTTCAAAATAGCAATCAAATTTTTTAAACAAATATCAAAAGACTTACCAAACACAGAAAAATCATCCATAAAAATTTCACACATATCATCTAACATATTAGAGAAAATACTCATCATGTAGCGCTAGAAAGTAGCAGGTGCATTGTATAGAATGAATGACATTTTGCGAAAGGCGAAGGTATCGAAGGGACAAGTGAAGGTAGTCTTCTCTTGATCCTCAGGTGCTACAACAATTTGATAATAACCAGAAAATCCATCCAAGAAACAGTAAAAGGAATTACCAGCTACTTTTTCGAGTATCTGATCTAGGAAGGATAATGGGAAGTGATCTTTTTGGCTAATCAAATTCAATTTACGATAATCAATGCACATTCTCAAACCTATTACTTTCCTAGATGGGATCAATTCTTCATTAGCATTTTCAATGATAGTCAAATCAGATTTTTTTGGAACTACCTATGTCGGGCTTACATATTTGTTGTCGGAGATCGGGTATATGATATCGGTAGCTAATAATTTCAGGACTTCGTTCTTTACCACCTCCTTCATGGTTGGATTCAGCCTCTATTGTACATCTCAAACTAGTTTAGCGTCTCTTTCAAGGAAGATGTTGTGAGTACAAATCGGCGTATCGATACCCTTGATGTCTGCAATGGTCCATCCTATCGCTCCGCGATGCTTCTTTAGTACTTGCAACAACTCAGTTTCTTGTTTATGAGTAAGGTGAAAAGAAATTACCATAGGGAATGTGCCGTATACTGGACCCAGGAAAACATATTTCAGCTCTTCAGGCAATGGTTTCAGTTTTAGTGTTTGAAATTTTCTTCTGATGACTTTATAATTTCTGGCAGATCAATGGCCTCAAATGTTGGCTTGTATGCCAACTACTTGTGTAACTTGCATCCAACACGTGAGGGGTACCATCTATCTTTGGAATCTACCCCTCTGGTCTTGAAAATTTTTCATCAAATTCCTCAAGCTATTTAGAATAGTCATTTTCAAACGCACCATCAACATCAAGTACTGACAGTAGTTCTGAAATATCCAAAGTATCTATTACATCAACTGCATGTGTTTCTGCGTCATCGCACCCACTTGACATCTTGTGAGCATTGAATACGTTCATTTCCAATGTCATGTTCCCAAGCATGAGCTTAAGTACTTCACTTTGACAATTAATCAGGGCATTAGAAGTAGCAAGGAATGGTCGCCCAAGAACAACAGGGGCATGATATATAGTGGAAACAGGCTGTTGCATGTCCAGAACAATGAAGTCCACGGGGTAGTAAAATTTGTCAACCTAAACCAATACGTCCTCAACAACACCTCGTGGAGCTTTGAAAGATCTGTCTGCTAACTATAGCATCATCGTAGTTTTCTTCAGCTCACCTAAACCCAAATGTTCATATATCAAAAACGGGATCAAGTTCACACTACTCCCCAAATCAAGTAGAGCTCTCCCGATACGAGATTCACCAATCATGATCGAAATAGTGAGAGAACAAGGGTCTCTAAGCTTTTGCGGAGTCTAACTTAATATCAACACGCTAACTTACTTAGTCAAGAAAGCCTTTTTCTTCACGTTCAATTTCCTTTTTACTGTGCATAGGTCTTTCAGAAATTTTTCATATGCAGGGATTTGCTGTATGGCCTCTAGAAGTGGAATATTGATCTTTACCTGTTTGAATATTTCTTGGATCTCAGTGTGATACTTATTCTTTTAACCAAATGTCAACCACTGAGGATAGGGTACCATAGGTTGATACTCCTTAATCGGCTCATCCTCTTTATTATCCGACTTTGTTAAACTTGAGCTGGCTTTATCTGATTTTTCTTTTCCTTCATCCGTCTCAGTTGTCACTTCAGGTGCTGGAGCAATTGTTTGTTGATCAGCGGGCATTTCAGGATGGGCAACTTCTTTTTCACTTCTCAAGGTAATAACTGCCTTAGCTAACTCAAAAATATCCCCCGAAACATTGTGCACTGGTTGCTGTTGCTGTCTATATACCTGGGGATTAGGCTGAGGCTATGCAGGAAATTTCCCTTTTTCCAAGGTATTCAGCTATGTACTTATCTTATTTACGGCATCTTTCAATTCTCCAGTGGTCGTGGCATGAAGTTGTATGAATTGCTGGAATATGTTCGCCATCTGTGTCATGCTATCATTAGGAGATTTCTTTGCTGGAATAAGAGCTAGAGTTGGTTGGAATCCCGGTGGTGCATAGCTCTGAGAAATTTGTTCTGGTTGATACTGCGGTTAAGGAGCTGCATCTGGATGATATATCGGTTCCGAAGGTGATGCATAAGATTAAGGAACTTGCTGACACCGTGAGGTTGTTGGACTGGGCTGATCATTCCTCCATGAGAGGTTCGGATGATTCCTTCATCCTGGATTATAAGTATTCGAGAATGGCTAATTCTGAGTTTTGTTGACCCAATTTTCCGATGACACCCAATCAGATCTACTCTTCTGCCATACTGGTAGAAAATGACAGTCCTGAAGTCTGTGGTCCGAGGTCTCACAGATAGAGCAATCTTAAGCTTTCATTTTTTTTGATTCCATAACCTCCAGTTTCTTAGGCAACACAGCAACAAAAGCCTGTAAGCTAGTCTCCTCTTTGACCTCGTATCAACCTCCACCACTGATCGCTCTGAGAGGTGGTGCTGCTATTGGTGCTCGTTCATGACGTGTGTTCCATTGTTTGGCACTCTTAGCTAAATAATCGAAGAATAATAGAGCCTTATCTGGTTCCTTGCTGAAGAACTCCGCATTGCATATAGTTTGGACAAACTGTTTACATGTAGGGGTTAGAGTAGTGTAAAAATAATTCGCTAGCCTCCAAGATTCGAAGCCGTGATGTGGACATATGTTCATCAGGTCTTTGAATCTCTTGCAGCAAACCTGGAATGTCTCGTCACCTTTTTGTATGAACTGATTGATCTGCTCCTACAGGTACTGAGTTCTCTAAAAAGGAAGAACTTATGTAAATAAAATTTGAGTTCCAATCCTATTAATGAAAGTGGTGCACACCAACTCAAAATCTGTTAAGTGTTGGTACGGACTCTCAGAATCCATCCCGTGAAACTTGGGTATCACAGATAACATACCATGCTTAATATTGAAGTTTTGGTGCATCTTGTGGTAACACAATGCAAGATGGTGTGGAAGTGCGTGTCGATTATAGAAAATCCTGAAGTGTACGTGGTGCAGGTGCAGCCATGACTTCCTCAAAGAGTTGATCAAACAGATTGCTCAAATCAATTTTAGAATCATTCGTAAAAGTAACAAGAGAACAGTCAAATTCTGTGCTCTATGTGTCCCTGTTAGTGTTAGGTAAAATTTTAGACAGTCTATTCGAATTATCTCGAACCCAGGGCATCAAACATCAATGCAACAATATAAATTCACTAACACAAAAGCAAACAAAGATGATCAAATATTTTTTTTTTCAATTTTTTCAATTTTTATTTTTTATTTTTTATTTTTATTTTTTTAATTGATGAAAAATAAAAAATAATTGGAAAAACACAAAATTTGAAATTAAAATTGGCACTCCTCGGCAATGGCGCCAAAAACTTGACTCACTCGAAATATGAGCAGTTCGGAAGCTATCCCAAGTATAGGAGTTCTATCGTGTAATGTTCAGTCCAAAGATGAGATTGTCTCCTTAGGGAATGCAGTTTAATCTCAAATTTTACGTATTTCCAATTGAAAATAAAATGTTACACAACTCAGTTCAAATTCAGGTTCTCTGGTTGTTTGAAATTTCTCTTGACAAATTAAATGAACATGCAATTTAAACTCTAAAACCTAACATGCACTGAATTTAATAACGAGAAATGGAAATCCTACGTCTAATTAGACAGGAATTGAAACATGCATTTAAACTCCGGAATAAAAACTAAAAACCAAACTTTTAACAAAATTAAGAGCTTGAATCAAATTCAAACTTAAACGCAAACGAGAACTCAACAAAAATTAATGCTTTGACAACTTAAACGATAACCGAACACAATAAAAATGGGAACCTTCAATAAGATTAAACCTAAACTAAATCGAACTTTTAACAAACAAGTTTTTAGATTTAAGGGAAACTACTAATTTAACTTCTAAACAAAAATATCTTCTTTTTTGTTTTTTTCATTTTTGTATTTTTTTTTCAATATTAAAATCGAACCTTAATCAATTAACTAAATAACATGAAAAATAATTAAATCTAATGCTAAGTTTAATTGTGAGGAAAAAAAAAATTTAATAATAATAATACCAACACAAAGACTCAAAACTTCAAACTTTAACTAAAACTCAATGAAAATTAACAAGATTCATTTAATTATTTTAAAGAAAAAATAAAGAAATACAAAAACAACTAAAAGAGAAGATATGAAAGAAAAGAAAAAGAAAAAGAGAGAGAGAGAGAGAGAGAGAGAGAGAGAGAGAGGAGAGAGAGGAGAGAGAGGTGGAGTAAACAAAAGCTGGCCGTGGTGTGTGAGCTTTTGTAGGTTGCAGTAGTGGATGGTTGTTTGTGTTGGCTAGTAGCAGATGCATAACTATGGAACAGCAGGTCTTCTGGAGCAGCAATGGTGGCTTGCGGGAACAGTGGGTAGCCTGGAGCAGAGAACCATGAATGGAGAGTAGCAACAACGGGTGGGCTCGGCAAGGTGGTTCTCGGGTCCAGCCAACTATAGTAGCAGTTGCAGACCTTCGTGGTAGCAGCAGGGCATGACAAGACTTGAGGAAGAAGGTTGCAGTAGGGAGGCAAGGAGAAAGGGGAGAGAGAGGAGAAGAGGAAAAGAAGCAAAGAGAATGAGAGATGGTAAGAGAAGGGCCGAGAGTGAGACGGGAGCTGGGGATTGTGCGTGAGAAAGAAGGGAGAAGAGGGTTGGCTACTCGGGTAGGTAGAAGAAGAAGAAGAAGAAGAAGAAGAAGAAGAAGAAGAAGTAGAATTAGGTAGTAGAAGAAGAAGAAGAAGAAGATGAAGGCAGGATTTGGAGCAAGGAGGAATGACAACAAGGAGCAGGGGAAGAGAAGGAAGGAAAAGAAGAGAAAGGAGAAGGGAGAAGGGAGAAGGGAAGGAGAGAAAGGAAAAGGGAGAAGAAGAAGGTGCGGCCCCCCCAAATGAGAAAAAAAAAAGAAATTTATAAGGGGAGAGGGCCACTGCCCTACCCAGCGAGACACCTGGACCAGGCTGCATGGTCGGGTCACATCAAAGTTTTAAATTTTTATTTCTTTTCCTTTTTTTTTTTCTCATTTTTTTTCTATGAACGAAGCCAATTTTGATCCTCCTAGAGCCCATTTTCTTGAAGCTCAAAACATGAAAGTTGTAAATAATCTTCTCTTATTTCTCCAGGATTTCGAATCGTCTCGATCGGAGCTTGGATGGGAAAGTTATGCACAAATTATAAACTGGTACCAGTTTTAGCTCCCGATAAATTTCCTACAATAAAAAAAGCCAAAAATTCATAAATTGCTCAATGAAACCCAATTATTATAAATAGGATACCGTGTTAAATATTGAGAGTAATTAGATATTTAATTAAAAATATAAGCTGCAATGCATGAATTAACACGCCTAATTACGCGGTTTAAGCATGTAATCAATAGACAAGGTGCATCAGTTCCTCTGAGGACTCGGCACTGATTTCTCAAGCTTCTCCTTTGTCCAGATGGTTCTCACCCCCCTGCCCACCTTATCTGACCTTGAAACCAAAGGTGAGAGCTTTGAGATCTTTCAGAAGTCCATTTAGCCTACTGCACTTCCTACAGTTGCATTCACATCCTCTCCTTACAGATCCGACCGCCTTTCTTAGCGGAATTCTTCCCGCATGAACTCTGGCCAAACCACCAGCAATGGTTGCAACCACTTCTCACGTGTTCGTTCCTCCTATGGTCATGGGCGCCGTCCTCCTTACTGTTAAATATGCTATGTTGAAGGCCACTATACCGACTAGTGCCACCAACGCTACACCCAAAGTGACTCTGCTGCCCACCTTACTGAAGCATTCACTGGGTCTTGTTCTATCAATGATATTGCGGGCTTTGAGTGGTTTTTAGACACTGGGGCTTTGGCCCACATGCCTAATGACCCCTCTATTCTAGATTAGCCCACACCTTATGTTGGTAAGGACTCTGTAATTGTGGGAAATTGTGCATCCTTACCTATTACTCATATAGGTTGCCTTTCCCCCTCTCCTAATATTCATTTATTGGATGTTTTAGTTGTTCCACATTTCACAAAAAAATTACTTCCAACTAGTAAATTAACATCTGATTTTGCCTTTGGCTGTTACTTTTACTAATACCCTTTTTCAATTCAGAATTGTCAAATAGGAAGGGTGGTAGCAACCGGTAAAAAGGATGGCGGCTTATATATACTAGAGCATGGCAACTTGGCCTTTATTTCTATTATTAAAAATAAAACATTACATGCTTCCTATGATTTATGACATGCTTTCCTTAGACATGTAAATCATTCTGTAATCTCTTCACTAAATAAAAAAGGCCATCTTTATCTTACCTTTATATTGCCCTCTCCTTGATTATGCAGCACCTTTCAACTTGCGAAATATCATCGCTTGCTCTATCCACATAATGAATGTCAGTCCTCCTCAGTTTTGGACCTCGTTCATTGCGATCTTTGGGGTCCCTCCCCCGTTAAATCAAATTCGGGCTTTATGTATTTTGTTCTTTTCCTTGATGATTACTCCCGCTTTACTTGGCTTTATCCTTTAAAATTAAAATCTAATTTCTTTAATGTTTTCATACAATTTCAAAAATTTGTGGAAACTCAATACTCTGCCCGTATTAAGATTTTTCAGAGTGATGGTGTGGGTGAATTCACTAGCACCAGCTTTACTACTCATCTTCATTCCTCCAGCATTCATCATCAGCTTTCTTGTCCTCGTACACCCGCCCAAAATAGTCGCACTGAACGAAAACACTGCCACATGACTAAAACTGGTCTCACCCTCCTTTACCACTCTCATCTCTTTCCTCGTTTATGAGTTGACACCTTTAGCATTGCGACTTACATCATCAACCGTTTGCCTACTCCTCTTCTTGGAGGTAAGTCCCCTTTTAAGCTTTTATATGGTTCATCTCCCAATTATGCTAATTTTGACCTTTTTTTTTTGTAATGTTTATCCTTGTTTGCGTGATTATATGCATAATAAATTTTCTCTTCGCAATGTTCCCTGCATTTTTCTAAGTTACATTTCTCATATAAAGGCTTTCATTGTTTTGATCCCCTTACCTCTAGGCTCTATATCACCCGCCATGCTCAATTTGATGAACTTAATTTTCTTTTTATCACTATATCTCAACCTCAGTCCTTTAATTCCCTTCAATATTCTAGTTTTTGGGAACCCAACCTTCACCTTACAAACCCCCCTACTTTATCTTTTACACTTCAGTCTTCCCTAATTACTCAGTCCGGCTCCAATCCATGTGCTATTTTTACTGATCCGGTCTATGAGTCTTTGTAGGGTATTGATTTAGTTGAAGGTCCCTCTTTGCCCACTTCGGCCTCTAGCCCGCTCTCTTTTGTGGCACAACTAGCTTCTCCTAAGGCATAGACGGTTCCTCTTATTCCTGCTTCAGCCAACCTGCTTGGTTCTCATCCCATGATCACACGTGCTAAGGCTGGCATTTTTAAGACTCACCATCCTATGAATCTTGGTGCCTTGCACTCCTCTGGCTTTCTTTCGGTTCTACTTGCCTCCGCTGAGCCTAAAGGTTTCAAATTTGCTGTTAAGAATCCTACCTGGCTTGCGGCCATGGATGAAGAAGTTTGGGCCCTGTAGAATAACTGCACTTGGATTTTGGTCCCTTGACCTACCAACACCAACATTGTGGGCTCCAAATGGGTGTTTTGGACCAAATATCTTCCTGATGGCTCCATTGAAAGACTTAAGGCTCATCTTGTTGCCAAAAGTTACACCTAGGTCCCTGCTCTTGACTACATTGATACTTTCAGCCCTATTATCAAGGCTACTACTATTTGTGTTGTACTTTCTATTGTTGTAACCAATCAATGGCCCCTTCTCCAACTTAACGTCAAGAATGCTTTCCTTAATGGTACTCTCACTAAAAATGTTTATATGGAGCAGCCTCCTGGTTACATTGATCCTCGTTACCCTAATTATGTTTGTCAATTGAAGAAAGCTCTCTATGGCCTCAAGCAAGCTCCTCGGGTCTGGTGTTAGCGTTTCAGCTCTTTTATTCTCCAACTTGGGTTTACCTGTAGTATTGATGACACATCTCTATTTGTTTTTCATAAGCATTCTGCAGTTATTTATTTACTTCTTTATGTTGATGACATCATTATTACTAGGAACAACAAACCTCTTCTTGATAGCTTTACTCATAAATTCCATTATGAGTTTGCCACTAAAGATTTGGGTTCTCTCAGCCATTTTCTTGGTCTTGAAGTCTTGCCTGTTGCTGATGGAATTTTCCTCAGTTAGCTCAAGTATGCACAAGATATTCTCACTCGTGCCTAGTTGCTTGAAAACAAACTGGTTCCTACTCCCATGCTTGTCTCTCAGAATCTGTCTACTGATGGTCCTCCGTTCTCTGATCCCACTTTATATAGATATCTTGTTGGTGCTCTTCAATACCTGACCATACATGCCCTGATATTTCTCATGTTGTTAATTTTATTTGCCAGTTTCTACACGCTCCCACTGAAGATCATTTTCAAGCGGTTAAGTGTATTCTTCGCTATGTCAAGGGCACTCTTCATTTTGGCATTACTTTTTAAAGCTCTGCTGCTCATGGTACTCTCATTGCCTACTCTGATGCTGACTGGGCCGGTTTCCCTAACACACATCGTTCTACTTTAGGATACTCTATTTTTCTTGGTGACAATTTGGTCTCCTGGAGTGCTAAAAAGCAACCTACAATCTTTCATTCTTGTTGTGAATCTAAGTATCGTGCTTGATTACGCGTCAAATTTGCGTAATTAAGTATTTAAATGTATTAATTAAGTGACACTATTTTAATTAAATACTTAATTATGTCAATATTTTAATCAGTGAGCTCATTTGATAAATTTAAGATAATTATCCTATTGTTGTCGAAAATTTACGGATATTCGTATTCTATTGTTGCAGGATAAACTTCGGAAGTCAAATGGAGCCGTTTGCATGCATGGGATGCATGCACATAAATTTAAAGGAAGCCCATGTGTGAAGGTAGCTTAGGCCCGTGCGTGAGAATGCTGGGAGCCCACATGGACGTGACCACGTGCACGAGACAAGGAAGCCCATGCGTGAAGGTAAGCTTGGCATGAAGAGTTGGTTGTGCAACATTAATTACAATGGAGGCCGAATTGAGGGGCATGCATTAGCTGGATGGGCTGAAAAACTCAAGGGAGGAAGCAACCATGTTGGGCTTGACAAGACCCGCCCATGCAGATCACATGCAAAGAAAGAAGCCCAGCAAAAAGGCATGTGCTGCATGGGCTTGGGCGCTAAAGGCCGAATGGCTTGGTTTTTTTTTTTTTTTTGCTTTGGTAGGTTTTTAGAGTTTTCTTTAATAGGGCTAGCTAGCTTTTAGGAGGGTATTCATTAACTAGGGCTAGGGTTTTGCTGGGATGAGTTTTGGAGGGTGCGCCGCACCAGTTGTGGAGTACTTGAGCACTCTCTCACACCTTGCTCTCTTCTTCTCTTTCTCTCTCTCTCTCTCTCTCTCTCTCTCTCTCTCTCTCTCTTTCTTTGAATTCAGTTTTGTTAGAATTATGTTGTTAAGATTTTAGTTTATTTCAATTTAAAGTTTGGATTAAATATTTGTTTAAGATAGTTTATTTAATTTAAGAACCTTTTAATTAGATAATTTTTTGTTTAAATCTCTCTCTCTCTCTCTCTTGCATTGAAATTCTTGTTTGAGTATTGTTATTGTTAATTTCAGTTTGTCTTTTCCTTAATTAAAGTTTTTTTTTGGAATCTAAATATTTTCTTTGGGTATTTTTATTATTAAAGTTAGTGTTTTTATTTTGTTAGAGTTTAATCTTGTTTGGGCTTATGGTTAAATTTAGTATTTTTATTTAGTTGAACTTTATTTTTTATTTAGTATAGTTTGTTTTTATTTAGTTGGGATCATTGCATGTTAATTTATTTCGTTATCCTTGTGTTGAGTTGAGCATTTATTCCTTCGTTATTGTTGGGTTTAGTCTAGTTTATCTTTGTTTAATTAGTGAGTGTTTAGTAATTTTTATGCGTGTTAAATCTTTAGTTAGAATTTACGTTATTTTAAATTCTATTACAAAATCTCGAAAACTCTAGAAACTGAATCTGAACTGTGTTCCGTAAATTTTTTTTCCTTACTTTCTTTTTGGGTTTTACACAAAGTTTGGAATTAATCTACATTCCCTGAGGAGGTGATCTGGCCTTTGGGCTAAATATTACATGATAGAACTCCTATACTTGGGATAATCTTTGTGCTGCTCATTTTTAGAGTGAGTCAAGTTTTTGGTGTCGTTGCCCGTGAATGTCAGAATTAGTTTCAAACTAGTGTTTTTCTCTTTTATTTTGATTTTCCTTATGAAAAGAAAGGTTTTGAAGAAAATATGGCCACACCTACACCACGCACGCTTATGGATTTTTTGCAGTCTACATGAACCACTATACCATCTTGCATTGCATTATCTGATGATGCACATAATTTCACGATTAAGCATGGGATGATGTCAGTGATACCTTAGTTCCACAGGATGGATTCTGAGAGTCCTTACTAGCACTTCATGGACTTTGAGTTGGCCTGCACTACTTTTATTGGAACTGATGAATTTACTAAACTTCGTTTATTTCCTTTCTCTTTGGAGGATAAAGTGAAGATGTGGTTTAATTCTTTGAGGCCTAACTTTATCTCTAATTGGAATTATATGGAATGTGAATTTTTATATAAATTTTTTCCCTTACAGAGAACTTAATTTTTGGAGAAACAAATCAGTCAATTCATGCAAAGATCAGATGAGACATTTCATGAAAGTTGGGAGAGATTTAGAGATCTGGTTAACATGTATCCCCACCATGGTTTTGAAACATGGTGCCTGGTCAACTATTTCTACACTGAGTTGACTCTTGAATTGAAGCAATTCGTTCATACTATGTGTTCAGGAGATTTCTTCGACAAGGAGCCTGATAAGACATTGGATTTTCTGGATCATTTAGCTAAAAATGTTCAATAGTAGAGCACTAGGATTGACAGAAGACCAATTGCAGCTCAACTATTGAGAGCAATACATGGAGGAGAGTGGTATGAACTGACAGATGATGTTGATGTTGAGGCATATATAGCTGAGATCACTAGAAGATTGGATGCTATGGAGATGGAAAACGAGAATAGTACAAAGCAGCTTTGGAATAACCTCCCCAGTCCTATGCACCACCTTATCAGCCATCATATCATTAGGCTACCTTTCAGCATCAGTATCAGCAACATCAGATTTCTCAGACCTATTCTTTAGCAGCGCCTACTCCACTTACGAAGTCTCTTGAGGATAGCATGACACATATGGCTAATACACTTTAGCAATTTATACAAATTAACACTCAGACCATAAATGAATTGCGGGGCACCATTAATAAGATAAGTACACAATTGAATACCATAGAAAAAGGGAAATTTTCAGTACAACCTCAGCCTAATCCTCAAGTATACCAGCAACAACAGCAAAAAGTACATAATGTCTTAGGGGATTCTCTTGAGACTAGGAAGGCTATTAGTACTTTGAGAAGTGGAAAAGAAGTTTCCCGACCTGAGATACCCATTGATAGACAAATAGTTGTCTCGACACCTGAAGTTAAAATTGAGATAGATGAAGCCAAAGAAAAATCAGAGGAAGCAAACCCAGAATTGAAGAAGTCAGTTAATGTGGAGGCTGAGACTAGTAAGGAGCACCAACTTATGATTCCTTATCCTTAGAGATTGACAACTATGGAACTGTCATTCCTTAATAGAGTAAATGTCAAGGATTGCAATGCCGAAACAAATCTCTGTAGTGGTAAGGTGACTGGTACACCAGATAGGGAGGTTGAGTAGAGTGGTAAGAGTTCAACTTTCAAGGAACTAGGTAAAAATTTTGATGTTGATGTTTTTGAAGCACTGAAGGTAATTGTTCCAACATTTGCTCCTCAAAGACTGGTTTAAAGAAGTGAATTCCCTAAAAAAACATACTAAATAAAGATCATTTTTTGTTAAAATAAGAAAGTCAACCTGCACATGTTTTGTCTGCGACTTTGAAGTGCAATGATTTATTTGAGGCTAATTTTTGTGTAGGTAACAAAGCTAATTCATTGTGGTGACTCAAATTTGGAGACTCGCCACTTCAATTTATAGACGTGCACCCATTAGATGAAATTCCTCCAAAGCCTCCCCCAGACATATTGTGATGTTTGTCTTTCCCATATTTTCTTTTTGTTTTATTTTGTTCTATTTTTAGTTTATTTTCAGGTACATTTTCCTTTAGTTTTAGTTTTTCTTTTCCCTTACTTCTCTACCTGGGTACTCCTCTATTGCCCCCATTATCATCTTTTCCATCTCCCTTATGCTTTCACATTGAGGACAATGTTTCTATTTAGTTTGGGGGGGGGGGGGGGGGGAATTTGTATGTGCAATTGTGTGCTTCTATGTGATAGAATTTTAATGTGACATTTTCTTGTGATGTGTGCTTGTGTTAGACAATTGGTCCACCTTTGCAAAATACTGGCATTGAGGTCAGAACATGCTGAATTCGTTATTTGTGAATGTTACATGTCAAATTTTTTTTCTTTTGAGGATATGGAACATGTAGGATATAGTACAAATCAAAGTTTAAATCAAAAGAGAACTTTATCCATTTCATTTAGTTGCAACTAAGGGAAGGATGTTGAAAGTTTTGCTACACACTGTTAGCTTTGGTGCAATCCCAAAAGGGGGGGGGGTGAATTGGTATTTAAAAATTTTATCACCTAGGTCAATCCACTAACATCAGTATTTCAAAAGCCTAGGGTCAATCTATGCAATCCATAAATAAGTATTCACGTGCAGTAATAAAAAAGTGTAGAAAAGTAAATAGTACACACGATATGTTAACAGGGTTTGGCCAAATCGCCTACATCCTCGCCTTGGCTACACCAGCACAAGGATTCCACTACGGCTCACTTAAATGAGTGGAGCGGCACCTAATACAACACACCTTACCAGGGTGGCGCACCTAACTTTCCAAATCGGGTCTAAGCTAATCTAGGACTATTCCATATGGCTAGTCTCTCTCTTCAGGCCCACGTTTGGAATACAACAAATGATATGAAATTTTTGTACATGGAAATACGCTTCTTCACAAGTAGATATGTACACCAGTATAGCTTAAGCAATAATGCAAGCACATATGACATGTAAATATGCTTAGTGCTCTAATGTGTGCTAAACACTCAAATAAGTATAAATAATCAATCTAGATCAAGAGTGTATATCTAAGCAAGATTTGAAACACAATATTTGAATATCACAATATCAGATCAAGGTTTCAAATATGCTAGCAAGTTGATTCAAACAAACTCAGTAAGATGTTCTCAATATATTAAGCATAAGGAGTGTTTGAATGCAAACTTTGAAAATGATTTTTGCACACAAAAATTATAGGCTTAGGTAACTTGCAATTACAATGCAAGAACCATAACCCTCAAAGTATTCCCACACTAGATTTATCAAATGAAATATGTGGAAGAACTTAATGCTATACTCTCAATAAAATCAAACAAACAATATAGCAAATGAGAGTACTAGTTAGGAAGATTAAGCACAATCACTTTGGATATACTCACAACACTTGAAAGATCAAGGAGAATGGAGTGTATGAGTGTTTGGGAGTAGTATAAGCTAAAAGAGGATTTTTGATTTTGAGAGAATTTTGGCCCTAATCAATTTGCTATTCCTTGCTAATTATTGCAAATGAACATGTATATATAGGCAAGGAGGAATTTTTGACCGTAGGGGACTCAATGGGGATAATTAGAAAAGTTTAAAATAGGTTTAGAAAAATTAACCCAGTTTACCCCTTCTAATTTTTTAGTAAAAATTAATTTACCTCGCTGGATTTGGGTGCCCAGTTTGAGGTTGGGTGCCCAAATAGACTTACTCAAAAAATCATTTTTTAAAGGTTCGGGTGCCCGAAATTAGGGTCGGTTGGCTGAACCAAAGTCAGTAGCATTCTGTCCGAGGTTCGGGTGCCTGAAGTTAAGTTCGGTTAACCGAATTGACCAGTTCGGTTAACCGAATTGACCAATTTGGTTGCTCGAGGCCATAATGAACGTGAAGGTTTGGGTGCCCGGGTATTTGAAAAGTGTTCTAACACAGGTTTGGGTGCCTGAGGGAGATACACTCAAAATGATTCGGGTGCCTAAACACAAGTCAACAGTTTGACTTGTCCAGGGTTCGGTCGCCCAAAGCATTTTAAATGCAGTGGTTTGGTCGCCCGAGCACTCTCAACATTTTCAATTTAAGTTCAATTTTATCCTAATTTAATTCTCCTGATATAGTGAGTGTTGTTGGGGACAATAAGTAGTAAGTGTAGGTACCTAAGGTCCAACTAGGGTCTATTTGAGCATACCTACCTATCCTACATGATGCAAATTATTACAAGCCATATGGGTGTACAATCCACAATAAAATTGCATCCCAAAATGAAGAAAATGAATAATAATTACGAATACAACACAGATTTCTTCATTCTTCTACTTGATCACCGCACGCCATCATGATATGTCTTTCAGATCGAGTACACACGTAGGGTGAACCTACATGCAAGCCTTAGTACAAATGATCAGTACCAAGGGTATTTGTCATGATCAAAATTGGGTGTGACCTATCAGGTCAACACACACACTACACAGGTCAGAAGACTTAGAAAGACTACCTTAGATTATTTTTGGTTGATGTGTACTTCAGTTGTTTGGGACTCTAATGAACCATATTCTTATGACTTAGAAAAGAAAGAAAAGGAAAAATTTTGAAGCAAATTAAAATGAGAAACAAGGTAGGGATCAATTGCAAAAAGAAAAGAAGAAAAAGATAGAAAAAAAGAGGGAAACGATTGTGTGTTGGAAAAGGCTACCTATTAACAAGGTCCCAAATAAATAAAAAAGTGGGTGCCTTTTAAAGTGTAGTAATGTGAAAGCTACTATTGTATATTCATGTACTGGAAATGACTACCTACTACCGGGTCCTAACTAAGCAAGAAAGTGGGTGCCTTTTAAAGTATAATAGTATGAAAGCCGCCAATACAATGATTTTGAATTAGTGTAAGACCGTGTAGTTGTTTCAGATTCATTATTGTGTTTGAACTCGTTAATGTCTGTTGGTGGTCAATCTTGGAATTCTGATCTTCTCTCATGCATGCGAGCTTTGTTACATTCAATACCTTGGTTGCCTTACTAGATGGTGTATAAATCTCTCAGTTGATACATAACTTGGATTAATCTATGTCCTGTGTTCCTGAACTCATTAAACATATTTCATGGCATGGGATTTTCATGAGTATTGAAATTTTAGTTGCTACTCTCTTGGTTTGATTGCATTCACGTTATTTGCTAGAGACTAGCAAAACGTTAGTTAGGGGGGGGGGAGTGTGATTACACATCAAAATTGCGTAATTAAGTGTTTAAATGCATTAATTAAGTGACACTATTTTAATTACATACTTAATTATGTCCAATATTTTAATCAGTGAACTTATTTGATAATTTTAAGATAATTATCCTATTCTTGCCAAAAATTTATAGATATTCATATTCTATTGTTGCAGGATAAACTTCGGTAGTCAAATGGAGTCGTTTGCATGCATGGGCCACATGCACATTGATTTAAAGGAAGCCCATGTGTGAAGGCAGCTTAGGCCCGTGAGTGAGAATGTTGGCAGCCCACATGGATGTGACCACGTGCACGAGACAAGGAAGCCCATGCATGAAGCTAGGCACGACATAAATAGCTGGCCATGAGACATTAATTACAATGGAGGCCGAATTGAGGGGCATGCATTAGCTGGATGGGCTGAAAAATTCAAGGGAGGAAGCAATTGTGTTGGGCTTGACAAGACCCGCCCATGCAAAACACATGCGAAGAAAGAAGCCCAGCAAAAAGGAATGCGCTACATAGGCTTGGGCGCTAGAGGCCGAATGGCTGGGGGGTTTTCTGCTTTGTTAGTATTTTGGAGTTTTCTTTAGTAGGGCTAGCTTGCTTTTAGGAGGGTATTCATTAGCTAGGGCTATGGTTTTGCTAGGAGGATTTTTGGAGGCGCGCCGCACCAGTTGTGGAGTACCCGAGCACTCTCTTACGACTTGCTCTCTTCTTCTTCTTCTTCTCTCTCTCTGAATTCAATATTGTTAGAATTATTTTTTATTGTTAAGATTTTAGTTTATTTCAATTTAAAGTTTGGATTAAATATTTGTTTAAGATAGTTTGTTTAGTTTAAGAACCTTTTATTAGATAAATTTTTGTTTAAATCTCTCTCTCTCTCTCTCTCTCTCTTTCTCTTTCTCCCTTTCCTCTCTCTCACATTTAAATTCTTGTTTGAGTATTGTTATTGTTAATTTCAGTTTGTCTTTTCCTTTTTAAAGTTTTTTTTGGAATCTAAATATTTTCTTTGGGTATTTTTATTATTAAAGTCAGTGTTTTTATTTTGTTAGAGTTTAATTTTGTTTGGGCTTATAGTTAAATTTAGTATATTGTTAGAATTATTTTTTATTGTTAAGATTTTAGTTTATTTCAATTTAAAGTTTGGATTAAGTATTTGTTTAATTTAAGAACCTTTTATTAGATAATTTTTTGTTTAAATCTCTCTCGCTCTCTTTCTCTTTTGTTGACTCTACGAGTCCGATCTAGTTTTGATAATGACAAATCACTTGGTATTTGATCTGTACATTGAGTTTGTGAACAAGAACTATATTAAGCATGCATGGAAGGATAACGAGTCATGGAAGTCACAAAGTAAAGCTAACATATCTTGGCAAGATCCATGGAACTCAAAGAGTACGAGAATCAAGATGCAAGCGACAAAGTTCAAGAATATCTTGGGAATGGGTATTTAGAACTCATGTACTTACATTTTCATATGATTTAATTTGAGGCTCAACATAACCTAGAATGCCTGTAGGATTCATGAATTTCATGTATATCATTAGGGGACTTTCACGGACTTAGAAATACTTTTAAAATCATGGAAAATATATTTTATAAAAGACCCAAGAAAAGGAGCAAAGCAGATTTTTAAATTAGAAAAGAAAAATTGAGAAAAAGGGGACTTCGATAGCCTGAACTCAACCTCAGTCGCTTGAAGAATTTCTTCAGGAGCCTGAAGATTAAGTTCGGTAGCCTGAAGAATTAATGGGAAACATAGCAAGTTGGCCGAGGCACTTTGGTTGCCTGACCTTGTGACCTCAGGCGCTTGAACCACTTCAGGAGCCTAACCCTCTCTTTAGGCGCCTGACCCTACATTCCAAGTTAATTTTTCAAAGGGTCAAGGAACTTCAATCGCCTGAGTATTCACCCTCAGGTGCCTGAACTTGCGGGAAACTTAAAATTTTGATTTTTATTAAATGAACTAGCGAGCTATTTCTTTGATCCAATGGTTGAAATCAATCCTAAGGGTAAGACACTATATATACTGAATATCTAAACCCTAGAACGAAGCTAAGACGTACAAGAAAGAAAAGAACACATCTTATTGAAAGATTATTGGAAAACTTGCTCCTATTGCTATACAATTGCCTACACTTCAATTTCTAATCATCAAACTTATGCACATCAACTCAGAATCTTGAAGGGAACTTGTTTACTCATCTGGATTTTTATTCTAGTATTGAGGTTTGATCATTCAAGTTATTATTTTCAAGAATTTCTCATCTCATTACTTGTTATTGAACATCATTAGAAAAGTTTGATCTTGAGTGTGCATATACATATAAAAATTATTTTTGAAAAGATCATTACTTGAGAAAGTTGTTTAGCTTTTGGTTGATTGGTTTTTGATTCAAGAGTATATATATATATATATATATATATATATAAATAGTGTTCATAGAGCTTATTATTGAAAAATCTATTTTTGATTAAGTATTAAAAGGTTGATCTTGGATGTGAATATACATATACATATTTATTTTTTAAACAAGATCATTACTTGATTAAGGTTGTGTGATTGATTGAATGGTTTGATTCAAGTGTGTATTAAGTTAAAAGATTTATATTTTAGATATATTAAAACACTTGAATATATATCCTTGGTATTCATAAATATTTATCTTATTGAAGGATATTTTGTTTGGAAAACCTTATACTCACTATTTTGATCTTTGAATTACATATCATATATATTTACATATTACAAAGATCGGGTTGTGATTAAATATTTGATAAAAAGTTTTTTGATATAGATTGATAAAACATTCAAGATAAAGCTTTTAACAAGTTCACATTAGACATATTTGTGCATTTTTACAAAGTGAACTAGAACCCTAATGTACTCCAAAGCATTTCAAATATTTCTTTACTTGGGAGTTTTTGATAAAGAAGGTTTTGTGTGTTGAAGCATATCATACATAAAACAATTGTATTGTTTTCATACATTATGAGCTTCAAGTTTATATCATATGTTAATATATTGATTTGTACTCACAAGCTTTTGTTAGAAGCATTTTGAGTGTTGTTTTTCAGATTCTATTGTATACATGGTTCGGTGTGTGAACTGGGATTTGAGGAGAGAGCTGTATCTCTTGTAAGCAGCGAAGTAGGAGAGAGCTGTGCCTCTTGTAAGTAGCAGATTATAAGGGAAGCTCTGTCCCAATTTAAGGAGCAAGGATTTAGTGAAATCCTTGAGTGGCTACTCAAGGCGAGGACATAGGCCAAGTCGGCTGAACCTCGTAAAAACCGTGTTTGCCTTCTTTCTTCCCCTTACTCTTTACTTTCAACACTGCATATAAATTGTTTATATTGCATGTATAGGTTGGATAGCATTGCACATAAGTAATTGAGTAACAAGAATTCATTAGTAAATATATAAGAAGGGTTTAAATGGTAAAATAAGTGGCAAAGAATTTTTAAATACCCAATTCACCCCCCTCTTGGGATTACACCTGATTCAACATCTCTCTCTCTCTCTCTCTCTCTCTCTCTCTCTCTCTCTCTCTCACATTTAAATTCTTGTTTGAGTATTGTTATTGTTAATTTCAGTTTGTCTTTTCCTTATTTAAATTTTTTTTTTTGGAATCTAAATATTTTCTTTGGGCATTTTTATTATTAAAGTTAGTGTTTTTATTTTGTTAGAGTTTAATTTTGTTTAGGCTTATGGTTGACTTTAGTATTTTTATTTAGTTGAACTTTATTTATTATTTAGTATAGTTTGTTTTTATTTAGTTGGGATGATTGCATGTTTATTTATTTTGTTATCCTTGTGTTGAGTTGAGCATTTATTCCTACATTATTGTTGGGTTTAGTCTAGTTTTTCTTTGTTTAATTAGTGAGTGTTTAGTTATTTTTATGCGTGTTAAATCTTTAATTAGAATTTATGTTGTTTTAAATTCTATTACAAAATCTCAAAAACCTCCAGAACTGAATCTGAACTGTGTTTAGTAAAATTTATTTTCTTACTTTCTTTTGGGTTTTACACAAAGTTTGGAATTAATCTGCATTCTCTGAGGAGATGATCTGGCCTTTGGGCTAAATATTACATGACAGAATTCCTATATTTGGGATAACCTTTGTGTTGCTCATTTTTAGAGTGAGTCAGTATTCTTGCCTACACCGCTGCCGAACTACTTTGGCTCACTCATCTCCTATGTGATCTCCGAGTTTCTATTCCCAAATCGCCTCTCCTTTTATGTGACAACAAGAGTGCAATATTTTTGAGCTCCAACTCGGTTTCCCATAAACACACCAAACATGTTGAATTAGACTATTATTTTCTGTGCGAACTTGTTCTTGATGGAAAAATTCACACTCAGTACGTGCCTTCTCACCATCAAATTGCTGACATCTTCACCAAAAAGTATTCCTCGACCCCTATTTGAATTTTTTCACTCCAAGCTTCACGTCTATTCAAATCCCACACTTAGCTTGCAGGGTGGGCCGGGGGGGGGTGTTGAGGATCACATGCCTACATATGAGACTCCCCATACATAGACCCATTGACCCATGATTGTAGCTCATCACCTTGATTATAGGAGATTAATTTCCATTGTTTATGAAATAACATTTATTTGTAAATATATTCTATAATTATAAATATAGAATACTCACCCACGTTTAAGTGTGGTGGTTTCCCAAATCTTGTCAAAAAGAACGTGTGAAAGATTGGCTTTGGCAAGCTTGGTGCTCAAGGCCAATCATCTTTCTTAAAATGTAGCACTCTCGATCTCCTTTTTTCTCTCATCTCTCTTAAAAATAGTAGGTAGAAGAGGGTTTCATTAAATTTCTTGTCTTTATGTTACTTCTTCACTCACATTAGATCCATTCATATCACCATGAAAAAATAAAATCAACTAAAAAAGTGTAGACAAAATACATCATAAATATATGGAAGTCTTCAAGTTCTCTTCTCTCCACCTTCACCCACATACACCCATACTCGCAAAGCCAATAATTAGGTGTAAATCTTGTAAAGCATGCATACAAAAATGAATTCAAAATTGAGGTCCAATTAGCCCATATTTTCAAATAGAAGACATTTAAGCCAAAAGGATGCCAATTAGGCAATGTTTTTCAAATTTGAGGCTATTTGGCCCATTCTTCTCCAATTAAGGTTAAACTAGACACCTACCCTTTAATTAGGCCCTGTTTTGGTCTTGCCTTTTAAAGGCTAGCATAATTAGGTTCTGTTGACTTTTTGAGTCCTATTCCTGTTTTGATAATATCAAATCGTAAGAATCTTATTTGTGCATTTAGTGTATGAATAGATGTATATTTTAGAAGGCACAAATACTCAAAGCAATATGGAAGCCATGAGGAACTTAAAGCATATATGATTTGGCCCATTCCATGGAAGATTGAAGAGCAAAAGGATGAAGACAATTAAATTCTTCAATTGTATTTGTATTTAGTTGTATTTGTAAATGCATGCCTCACATGATACGATGGAAAGCTTAAAAATGAACTTAGATTGACCCTAGGTAATCAGAATTTTCATGGAAAATCTCTACTTAAAAAGTTAAACTCAAAAGAAGGCTTATTGGCATGAAAAACAAAGGAATCGTCGACTAGTGTTAGGCACTCGTCGACTAATGTAAGTTAGTAGCCTTATCTAGTTTTTGCCCAGGTCAATCGTCGATGAATGACAATGACTCATCGACGAATGTGCATGACTTGTTGACTAGTGCTAGGCACTTGTTGACTAATGTAAGTTGACAAGAATGGTGTGATCCCAAGAGGGGGGGTGAATTGGGTTTTAAAAAACTTTTTGGAAAATCAAGATCGTCGATTCACCACAAATCATATCCCATTCAAACCATATTTGTGTATGTAAAATGATTAAACAAAGAATGCAAACATACATGAATGAAACATATCTCATTTAAATTAAATGTGCGCATGCTAAATAATTAACGTGATAAATGAACATGCATACATGTATGGAAGATAAAGTGCGAAAATATAAACATGATAGATAGATAGATAGATAGATAGATAGAGAGAGAGAGAGAGAGAGAGAGAGAGAGAGAGAGAGAGAGAGAGAGAGAGAGAGAGGAGAGAGAGAGAGAGAGAGAGAGAGAAGATTTGTTATCGAGGTTTGGCTAATCTTGCCTACGTCCCTGCCTTAGAAAAATTCCCCAAGGATTCCACTAACCTGCTCACTTAAACGGGTAGAGCAAAAGCCGTTTACACTTCTCTTTATAGGGCTAAGTCTCCCCAGCTCACTTATTGGGCAAAGCCAAACCGGTTCTCCTTACGTTGCGGAGTCTCCCCAGCTCAATTTACCAGGCTGAGCCAAACTAGTTCCTCCTTACGGGGCAGAGTGTCTCCATCTCAATTTATCAGGCTAATCCAAACTGGTTCCTCTTTATGGGGCAAAGTCTCCACAGCTCACCTAACCGGGCTTGAGCCAAACCGGTTCACAGATGTGAAAGTTTGTGTACAAATAAAGTGCTTCTACAATAAGCTGAGATGTACACATTGAAAAATAAATGCGCTCTCGTATGATTTAAACAATGAAGCTCCGTAGAGTTTATAAAAATCTTCTCAAAATATTTTTCAAGTAAATCAGTGAGAGTATGGAAAATGATTTTGCTCTTTTGAAAATGACCTTTCAAAATTCAAATACTATTAGGCATTGAGCAAGATATAAAAAAGTGAATATTATATCAAGCCATTGTCAAGAAGCTTTTCAAGCACAATATATATCAATGAATATATATGCTCAAAACATTCTTGAACAACCCCTAAAATATTTCCTCCCAAAAAATATATTGAAAGATAAGAATGGGAGAAATTAGGGATCTTAAAATGATTGACCTTGAATAAAATCAAATGCAAGTTGGCTCTTAAGAAATATAAATATGGATATGAAATATATGCTCAAGCCAAACTTGAATAACTTAGAAATAATTCTCCAAAGATAATTTTTCAAAAGAAGAATGTAGGAGAAGTTAAATCTAGAACCAAATATCATAAGTATGAAAAGGGCTTTCAAGCTATATATATATAGAAGCTGATATAAGCTTGAGCCATTTCAAATAACAGCCCAAAAATATATTTCCTAAAAAATGATTTTCAAGAAGAGTATAGGAAAGATTTTGATCTTTGAAAATATACCACAAATAAAAGAACAAGGCCACCAAGCAATATATATATATATATATATGATACATGCTCAAGCCTCTTCAAATAAAGTCCCCAAAAATATTTACTCCACTAATGATTTTCAAATAAAAGAAGAGTAGGAGAAGAGTATAAATTTAAAGCTCAAATGGGGTATAAAAGAGAGAGAGAATAAAAAAAATATTTATCTAAGCTTCCAACACTATTCTCTAACATTTTAAAGGTGTTTAAGACTTGTATTTATAGATAAAAACCACATATGGCCGTTATGTAGCCGTTGGGGGGGGGGGGGGGTTAAAATATTATAATATTATGAAAACTAACCATTTTTGGTCATTGGGATGCTTTCCCAAGAGGGTCAGTCGACTGAGGCCAAGCTCAATCGACTGAGAATTGAAATCCGTGAGCTTTGGTTAGTTAAGGCCAAGCCCCGGTCAGCTGTCCTCGGGTTTTCTATGTGGACACTTTCAGTATTTTGACCATAAATTTTTTCTATACAAATCCAAATTGGATGTTCTTGATATCAATAGAAAGCTAAGAAAAAATCCCACAACTTTCATGTTGAACACTCTTTACGATAAGAAGTTATAGATTGAGAAAAATACCCATAAATGAGATAGAAGGAACATAAATGGAGTTTTTTCTTTTACGGACACTTTTCAGTGGTTTGGCCATAAATTTTTCTATATAACTCCAATTTGGACATTCTTGGTATCAACCAAAATTTAAGAGAAAATCCCACAACTTTCATGTTGAACACCTTTTAAGATAAGAACAAATTAATCGAGAAACGCGCTCATCGCTATTGTTCAGTCGACTGGCCGATTGACCGACCCCTTTGTAAAAATTAGTTTTTGCCTTCTTTTAACTTCAAAACCATTTAAAAACCTTTTTATAAGTTAGGAATTTTATGAAAAAGGTTTTTCATGTTACTTGGAGGTCCTATGGTCAATCTAAGTTCGTTTGAGCTTCAATTCAAATCATATGATTATGCATGCATTCATTGAAACCTAATTATTATTACAACCCAAAAATAAATAAAGTTTTCGTGCTTTGCTCCTTTGCAATCCCTTGGAATACGCCGATATATGCTCATTCAGGTGCTCTTACGACTTTCATTATGTATCCGTCCCTTATACTTATAGAATTATAAACTTGTACATTCACTAAGTACACATGTGAGATGCTGTGGTTTGTCATAATCAAAACAGGAATCAGACTTAAAAAGTCAACATAAGTCAATAGACTTAACAAGTTTCCAGCCTAGGTGACTCGTTGATGAAATAGGGTGACTCGTCGACGATTGCAGGTTACTCGTCGACGACTGAGTACCACTCGTCGACGATTCGTATCTGGAACATAATGCTAATTGCCATAAAACGGCTACTTTTCAAAGTAAAATAATATTTTACTTCCCCAACGGCCGTATAACCACCACTTGAGGTTTTAGCCTATAAATATGATGCCCAACACTTTTTAAACAAGTTTTGCAAAGCATATATCATATTCTTACATTTATTGGGCATTTACTTTCTCATCTACTAAATCTTTGAAGCATTTACTCTCACATTCTCCTTGTTGCAAAATATTTTTGAGAGCACATTCATTGTTTCTCCTACACTTCTCTTTCGAAATATTTTTTTTGGAGAAACCATTTGTAGCTACTGAATCTTTGAGCATTTCTATTGCAAGGTTCAAGAGCTCACTCAATCTCTTCATTGCTAAAATTATTTTGAAAATCATTTTTGGAGAATTTCTTTGATGGTCTTAAACTCTATTGAGCTTAAATCAAATTATATGAGAGTGCATTAGATTTTATTTGTACAAATTAGCTTGTTCAAGAAGCATTTCATTGTACTCAAAATTTTATATTCTCATTTGTATTTTATGGTTCAGGTATAGAACTGGCCAAGCGTGGGGTATCATCTGGAAAGGTAGCTCCACCTAGAAGGAGTGGTGTATGAGGTGGCTCCACCTTGTTTAAGGAGTGGAATAGTGGAATCCTTTAGCGGGTTGTCTTGAGGTGAGGATGTAGGCGGGAATAGCTGAACCTCGTAAAACTTTTGTGTTTGCTTCTCTTTCCCTTATCTCTTTAAATTTTCGCTTGTGTGTGTTTATATTTATTTTTCAGTGATTATTGTGAATGCCTTGTGTTGACTTTATGAGTCTAATCCTGTTTTGATAATGACAAATCACTTGGTATTTGACCTGTGCAAGTGAGTTTGTGAACAAGCTTATGAATCAGAATGCACGAACGGTAAGCTTGATATGGAAGCCATGGGGAATCTAAAGTACATATCATTTGACTCAATCCATGGAACTAGAAGAATAAAATGATGAAGAAGCAAGCTTCAAGTTCAAGATCTTCATTGGGAATGAGTATTTAGAATTGAATGCATTTATATATTTCATATCATATAACTCGAAGCTCAAATATACCTTAGATAGATCTTAGGACTCATACATTTCATGAAAAATACATTTACATTAGTTCTAAGTTGAAAGAAATTTTTTGGGAAAAATTTTAGAGGCCTCGTCGACGAACCCAATGGCCTCATCGATAACGTATGAAGGCCACTCAGTGATGAATAGTGTTGTCTAGTCGACGAACAAATACCAGGAGCCCAAAAAGTTCAGATAGTGCTCTCGTCGACGAACTCATGGCCTCGTTGACGAACGAGTGTTATACACTTGTCGATGAACTTACCCACTCGATGACGAATATCGGGACGCTGAAACGTGATTCAGCACAGACACAGACGAAAGCCATTATGTTTATTTGATACATTGGCCAGGATTAAACCTAGGGCTGAGAGCTTTTATAAAATTAACCTAAAAACCCTAGTGCCTCACTTTTGCCATATGATTGGGGAGCCTTGAACACTTTTTGCCTATCTCTTGAGAGTTTGAATCCTATTGCTAGGAATCGTTGCCTGCACTCCAAAGTAATCATACTTGTTTGGGCATTCGCATCTTCAAGATCCAAGCAAACTCATGCTAAATCTAGGTTTGATCTTGAGGTTTGAGAATATTTCATTGAGCTTTCAATTTTTATTAGACAATTGTTTTCTCCATTATTCGTTCATATAAAAAATCTTTTTGGGAGTAAGAAACTAATTTTCTCACAGCTTTTATTTGAAAACTATTTTTGGGAACAATATTATAAAGGTTGAATCCTTGTAATATTCAAAAATATATTTTTATTCAAAGAGACCTACTTTATTGGTAAAAAAAAGTATTTGAGAAATATTGTTTAACTCTTTGAAATATTTAAAGTCATATGTTTACTCAAAGATTTAATCTTACGAGTTATTTGATAGCAAGAAATTAGATCTACATAATGTTCAAGTCTATTTTTTTAAGGATCTTATTTGGTATTCTTGCATAAAGTGATTCGAAATCAAACTCTAAGATCTCCAAAGTATTTATTTATAAAAACTAATTTTTTGGGAGATATTGCTTGAAGGGTAGATTTGTGAAGCATATCATTCGTATTATAAAAGTCATATTTTTACACACATACTGAGCTTCAAGTATTTATCATATGATCATATGCTAGGTTTTATCTTGTACTCACTAGCTTGGTTAGAAGCAATTTTTGAGTTGTTACAGAAATTTTAATATCCATTTTGTATACACGGTTCGCGTTGTGAACCGGGACTGAGGAGGAAGCTACGCCTCTTCTAAGCAGCAGGTTGTAAGGGAGGCTCTGTCCTAGTTAAAGGAGCAGATTATTTAGTGGAATCCTTGAGTGAGTTACTCAAGGTGAGGACATAGGCTGGGGTAGGCCGAACCTCGTAAAATCGAGTTTGCATCTCTTTACCCTTATCTCTATTTAAATTTTGCATAATCATATTGTGTATGTGTTGATCAATTGGTATATGTTTGAATAATTGGGTAACATTGTATGCTTGATAAAGACACTTAAAATTACTCATTGGGTTGAGTAATAAAAATTGATTGAGGTAGTAATTGGTAGCTTGCAAATTTGAAAGTATCATTTTCAAAATTAGAACCAGAAGGACCTATTTTTTTAAAATACCCAATTCACCCCACTCTTGGAATAACACCGTAATTCATACCTTAAATATTTATTGCACTTGAGATTGATTGTGTAATACTGATTGTTTTAGAAATCCTTAGCCTAAATTAGTTTGGTTGTGTAATACTGAAACTTGTATATCCCTAAGCTTGTGATTATGTGGTTGTGTTTTAAAAATAGGACATAGGTGACCTATAATTTTTGAAATATCCAATTTACCCCCCTCTTGGGAATACACCATAGCTCACAATTGGTATCGGAGCCCTGTTGCAAAAGACTTAAACGTTTTTGTTAAAGATCACATGGCTCATATCAGTGTATCCCCTTTTGGTGAGGGACAATTGTCCACACGCTCTCCAATATTTTGTGGTGTTAACTGCACCTTTTGGAAATAAAGGATGAGAATTTTTATTTAAAACTAAGATTGGAAAGTGTGGAGAGTTGTCTCCATAGGAGATTATATTCCTATGTCTACTGTAGAAGGAAAAAGTGTTCCTAAGGCTAAGGATGATTTTACTGATGATGATATGAAATTAGTTCAAATAAATGCAAATCCCATGAATGCACTATACTATGTTTTAGATGCAAACGAATTTAATAGAACTATGGCATGCCAAACTGCTAAGGAGATTTGGGAAAAATTAGAGATCGTATATATTTGGGTACTAAGGATGTGAAAGATAGTCGTATAGATATGCTCACTAGTGATATGAAGATTCTAGGATGACTTCAAATGAATCCATACAATCCATGTACACCAGATTCACACACATAACTAACTTTTTACATGCTCTTGGAAAAACATATCCCACTTATGAAATGATCAGGAAGGTACTTTGAGGATTGCCTCCAATCTGGGAGCCAAAAGCAACTGCCAAAGTAGAAGGGAGAAATCTAAAAGCAATGACAGTGGATGAGCTCATTGGATCACTCATCTTGTATGAAATGGCGATCAACGAGAGGCTCAACAAGTAGAGCAGAACAAAGAAAATTATAGCTCTCAAAGCTTTAGTGAGTAGCTATAGTAAGGAGAGTGATCAAGACGCCGAAGAGGACATGAAATTGTTGACCAAAAAGTTTAGAAAGTTCTTAAAAAAGAATGGGAGATCAGTCAGAATGTATTGGAGCTCGCAAATAGAAAGAGAAGAGTTGAGTAAGAGAAAACAGAAGTATGATCCTTTGACGTGCTACAACTACAAAGAAGTTGGCCATATCAAGTCGGAGTGCCTATTACTCAAGGACTCCAAAAAGAAAAAGAAAGCCTTGAAAGCTACCTCTTGGGACAAGCAGTGTTCTAGCGGTTCTGACAGCAACTCCTACAACAATGAGGTTGCCAACTTGTGCCTAATGGCACAAAACAATCATGAGGTATGCTTCAGGACATTCTCCTCTAGAGATAAATGGTACATGGATAGCAGATGCTCGAGACACATGATTGGTGATAAAGCCAAGTTCGCATCCATCACACCAAAGGATGGAGGCTACATCACCTTTGGAGACAATGCCAAAGGAAAAATCATAGGAGTCAGGAAGGTCGGTAAGGAACCTTCTCTCATTAATGATAATGTTTTGCTAGTAGAAGGTTTGAAACATAATTTATTAAGCATTAGTCAATTATGTGATAAAGGGTATAGGGTTTCTTTTGAACATGATAAATGCATTGTTGAAAATCCATTTGATCATAAAATTCTTTTTACTGCTAATTGACATGAAAATGTTTATACTATTAGCTTTGATAACTTACCCTCACAAGATGTAAAATGTTTTTCTACAATTAATGAGGCTAGTTGGCTTTGGCATAGGAGATTGGTTCATGGTAGTATGGACTTACTTTCAAAACTAGTAAAATAAGAATTAGTTCAAGGTTTGCTTATGACAGGATTTGTAAAAGATAAAATTTTTGATGCTTGTCAAATAGGTAAACAAACTAAGTCTAGTTTTAAAAAGAAGAAAATCATTTCTACTAGTAGGCCACTATAGATGCTTCACTTGGATTTATTTGGCCCAAATCAGGTACAAAGTCTAGGAGGCATATGCATTTGTGCTTGTTGACGATTGCTCTAGGTTCACATAGGTTTTATTTCTAGCATCTAAGGATGAAGCATGTGAGAGACTTGCAAAGTTATGTAGGAAAATTCAAAATGAAAAAGGCTATACAATCACACATATCCATAGTGATAGAGGTAGAGAATTTAAAAATAAGGATATGGAGAACTTTTGTAATTTACATGGTATATCTCATAGTTTTTCTACACCTAGGACTCCACAACAAAATGGAGTATTTGAGAGAAAGAATAGATCTTTATAGGAAATAGGTAGAACAATGTTAGATGAACATTTTCTAAATATTTCTAGGCTGAAGCGGTTAGCACTGCTTGCTATGTCATGAATAGAGTATTAATTAAGCCCACTCTAAAAAAAAACCCCATATGAATTATGGAATGGTCATAGGCCAAATATTTCCTACTTTCACATCTTTGGGTGTAAGTGTTTTGTTCTAAGGGATATGGATAACTTAGGAAAATTTGATGCAAAATCTGATAAAGGGATACTCCTAGGACATGCTTTGGATAGTAAAGCTTATAGAGTATTTAACAGAAGAACCTTAACTGTTGTAGAATCCTTCCATGTAGTATTTGACGAGTCCAATCCCTTTTCCAAAAAGGCTGATGAAGATAATCTAGAGATAAGAAAGGGGTTAGAAAACTTATCCATTGAAAATTATGTTGAAAAGAGCACTAAAATTAAACAAACATCTATTAAGGATAATCAAGTAGAAAGTGAGGTTCAAGAATTACCTAAAGAGTGGAAATTTTTGAGAAATCACCCTAAGGACCAAATTATAGGAGAACCCTCATGTGGAGTAGCCACTCGTTCATCCCTTAGAAACATGTGTAGTCACATGACATTCTTGTCTCAGGAATAGCCTAAGAATGTACATGAGGCAATTGAGGATGAATCTTGGGTGATGTCCATGCAAGAAGAGATAAATCAGTTTGAAAGAAACAAAGTCTAGACCTTGGTTCCTAGACCAGATGATCATACTATCATTGGAACCAAATGGGTCTATAGAAATAAGAAAGATGAAAATGGGAATGTAATTGGAAACAAAGCCAGATTAGAAGCCCAATGGTACATCTAGGAGGAAGGAATAGATTTTGAGGAAACATATGTTCCCGTAGCTAGAATGGAAGCCATTCGTATGTTATTAGCCTATGCATCTTTTAAGGATTTTAAATTATATTAAATGGATGTTAAAAGTGCATTTCTAAATGGATATATAAATGAGGAAGTGTATGTAGAGCAACCTCCAAGCTTTGAAAACCATAAATGACCAAATCATGTGTTTAAATTGTCAATAGCCTTGTATGGTCTAAAGCAAGCTCCTAGAGCTTGGTATGAAAGATGAGTGGTTTTCTCCTAGAAAATGGGTTTACTAGAGGTAAAATCGATACAACTGTCTTTATAAAAACTGAAAATGAAAATATGCTCCTAGTGCAAATATATGTAGATGACATTATCTTTGGAGCAACTAATGAAGAGATGTGTAATGAGTTCGCCAAATGCATGCAAGATGAATTTGAGATGAGCATGATAGGAAAACTCACATACTTTCTAGAACTTCAGATAAAATAGACTAAATATGGAACATTCATCTGCCAATCAAAATATGTAAAAGAGTTGCTTAAGAAATTCAATATGGAAGTTGGCAAAATATTAGGGACACTTATGAGCACTTCCACCAAATCAGATAAAGATGTGTAAGGTATACTAGTAGATGTTAAGATCTACAGAGGAATGATTGGTAGCCTGTTATACCTGACTACTAGCAAACCAGATATTATGTTTAGTGTATGTATGTGTGCTAGATTCCAAATTGCGCCAAAATAGTTACACCTACTAGCAGTTAAGAGGATACTTAGATACCTCATCGAGACTATTGATTTAGGCTTATGGTACCCTAAGTATACCTTATTTGAGATTGTCAGTTATTCTGATGCAAACTTTGCCGGTAGCAAAGTTGATTAGAAGAACACGAGCGACACTTGTCATTTCTTAGGACAATCTCTCGTTTCTTGGTTTTCCAAGAAATATAACTTAGTTGCTCTGTCCACAGTCGAGGCTGAATATATAGCCGTTGGAAGTTGTTGTACTCAAACGATTTATATGAAACAACAACTTATGGACCACAAATTGCACTATGACACTGTTCCTATAAAATGTGGTAACACCAGTGCAATAATATTTCAAACTAAGCATATTGAGATTAGACACCATTTCATTTGTGATCATGGGCAAAAAAGGGACGTAGCACTTGAGTTCGTAAGCACTGATGAAAAATGTGCTGATATATTCACAAAACCACTTCGAGAGGACATATTTATCCAAATTAGATGTGAATTAGGCTTATTACATTCTAGGGAAGTTTCCTGAAAATATCTGAGGGACAGCATAATATTCAAATGATTAGGCTGTTAAAGTAAGGGGAAGCTTTTCAAGGTAAGGAATTTTTTAATGCTTAAATGATATCATGCTTAGCTTAGTCCTTTTGTTGATGACAAAAGGGGGAGAAAGATCTGAGCAAAATAATTGCAAATTCAAACTTCTCTTATAACTCTTACCTTGCGTTTATAACTCAAATTTGTTAATAACAAGGGAGAACTATCTAAAAAAATTGAAAATTGAGCTGAAAATTTCTTAACTTGGAAAATTCAAATGTCTTTAGTGTTTATGTATGCTTGATCTATATTATAAAATTTTACATTATGCATATTGTAAGGGGGAGCCATGTCAGACTAACCTTATTTTGCTCTCGTATTTGTCATCATTAAAAATGGGGAGATTATTGACTTTTTGAGTCCGATCCCTATTTTGATAATGACAAATCGTAAGAATCTTATTTGTGCATTTAGTGTATGAACAGATGTATATTTCAGAAGGCACAAATACTCAAAGCAATATGGAAGCCATGAGGAACTTTAAGCATATATGACTTGGTCCATTCCATGGAAGATTGAAGAGCAAAAGGATGAAGACTATTAAATTCTTCAATTGTATTTGTATTTAGTTGTATTTATAAATGCATGCCTCACATGATACAATGGAAAGCTTAAAAATGAACTTAGATTGACCCTAGGTAATCAGAATTTTCATGGAAAATCTCTACTTAAAAAGTTAAACTCAAAAGAAGGCTTATTGGCATGAAAAACAAAAAAATCGTCGACTAGTGTTAGGCACTCGTCGACTAATGTAAGTTAGTAGCCTTATTGAGTTTCTGCCCAGGTCAATCGTTGACGAATGGCAATGACTCATCGACAAATGTGCATGACTCATCAACTAGTGCTAGGCACTCGTCGACTAATGTAAGTTAGTAGCCTTAACAAGTTTCCTGCCCAAGTGACTTGTCGACGAAATACGGTGACGCATTAATGACTGTAGGTCACTCGTCGACGACTGAATACCACTCGTCGACGATTCGTATCGGGAATAGAACGCCAATGATCATAAAATGGCTAGTTTTCAAAGTAAAATAATATTTTACTTCCCCAACAACCATATAATGGCTACTTGAGGTTTTTGCTTATAAATATGATGCCTAACGCTCTCTAAACAACTTTTGCAAAGCACATATCATATTCTTACATTTATTGGGCATTTATTTTCTCATCTACTCAATATTTCAAGAATTTACTCTCACATTCTCTTTATTGCAAAATATTTTTGAGAGCACATTCTTTGTTTCTCTTACACTTTGTTGACTTTTTGAGTCCTATCTTGTTTTTGATAATGACAAATACAAGGTATTTAATGTTTGTCAAGTTTATGTGTAGGATAATACTAGCAAGATTATATTGATGGCATATGACAACTTGAAGAAGAATGAAGCCCCCGACATATTTACTTGTTGTATTTTCATATTCGAATCTATAATATTTAAATTCAAAAAGGTCTATAATAATTTGCATATCATGCATGTAGGACTATAAGCTCAAGACCTTAGAAAGACCTTAGGGATTTCGATCAACCGATGCCATGTTTTTTAGGCTAAGTTAAAATGCCTAAAACCTTAGAATGACCTTAGGTCCTTGCACTTACACGTAAAATAGTCCCCAAGATCATATATAATATCAGGGGAATAAATTAAATTAAATTAGGACTTTAAGGGTAAAATTGTGAGGTTTCGAGCGACCGAACCCCTAGTGTTCAAAACACTTCGGGGGATCGAACCTTTGGCCATTCAGAGTGTTGACTTGGTTTCGGGGGACCAAACCAATTTGACCGTAGCATCCTCGGGCGACCAAACCACTATTTTGACTTTTCCCAACAACTCGACATCCTGAATTTATACGTTCAAAATAGCCTCAGGCACCCGAACACATGAGTTCGGTAGACCAAACTTAGGATCGAGTGACCAAACCATGGTCTTTTGAAATCGCCTTCGGTTCAGCAGACCGAACCCTTATTTAGGCACCCGAACGTTCAAAAATGACTTTTTCTGTTGTGTCTCTTCGGGCGACCAAACTTCAAGTCAGGTGCTCAAAACTCTTAAGTTGCACAATTTTTCTCCGTGGTTAAGAGGGATTAAATGGGGTTAATTTTACTAAACAATTTTAAGACAAATTTAATAATGACCCCTATGTCCTCAACGGTCATAATTGAGCTCTCTTCTATAAATAGAGGCTCATTTGCAAGGATTAACATAAGATTAGAAAAATGGATTTAGAAAAATTCTCTAAAAAATCCTAAGCCCTATTTTCTTATACAAACCTCATACACTCTAAATTTTCCATTCTCTTGAAAAATCAAAGCCTTGTGAGTGTTTGTTGATTGTTTTATATTGCTAAAATCCCTCACTTGCTCTTACATATTTGATTTTTGCTTGAGGGTTAAACAAAGGAGTTTTCCCCTTGATTTTATTTGATAAATATTTGGTTGGGAAAATTCTTAGAGCTAAGTGGGTCTTTGCATTATCATTGTAAGACTCATTAGGGCTTGTATTTTGTGTGTGCAAAAATATTTTTACAAAATCATATTTGAATATCTCTTTGTACTTTGATATTTAGAAAAATATTTTTGAGATATTATAAATTTCCATTGGTACAAATCTTTGAAACCCTAAACCTTGATTGAGATTCATCTTTACTTAGTTTCAAAGATTAGCTTGTTAATACACTCTT